>NC_064850.1:57024194-57259194 GCF_024139225.1 Suncus etruscus
CACCTTAGGCCATACCTGTCATGGTTGATTTAAAATAACAACAGCAATTTCTGGATATGTGGCATTGAACTAAAGTTTAAAATCTGAAAATCTGGCCTGGGGTGCTTGTATGATCTGGCACAGTTTCTCAGGAATAGATGAATATTCCCCACTGTTGCTTCAAGTAATGCTGGTTAAAAACTTCTTAGCTGAATTAAATTAACTAAACAAGAAGGATAATATAATGGTATGGCCTTCATCCAAGGCAGTCTAGGGAAACAACCTCAGATCTAAGATCTATCTTTGCCTCAAAGCTGAAACCTGAGAACAAATACAAATAACTGGGCTTTAAGTTAGAGCCAAGATGGACTAGGGAGAAAGATGAGCTTAGAATTTAACAATTCAAATGAATAGCTCAAATTGAAATCAGAAATGTCTGCCAAGTACTGTGCAGTAAGGAAGTTCATGCCTTGTATCTGGTTGACTCCCATTATCTCGCACCACATATAATCTCCCAAAACAAAATAAGAGTTCACAATAAAGCACAGAGTCAGGAGTAGCTCCTGAGCAACACAAGGTATATCCCAAACCTTCCAACACCCCCTAAATTAAGCCAATAGGTGAATTCAGTGTTAAATTATGTAAGACTGTGTAAGTCAGGGCATGAAGTTGGGGTTTTGATGTTATTTCTTTCTCATTCTAATAGAAAACACTGATATTGCACTTGAAAATTTAAAAAGTTAAAGTCAATAAAACATGTAAATAAGCTAAGCAAAGATAAGTGACTTGATCAAATTAACCTGGTCAAATAAAAGATAAGTTACATTGGTGAAGGCAGTGTGCATTCTAATGACTTAAACTATGAATTCTGTAACCACAGTGCTTAAATAAAGAAATTATTATTTAAAAAAAAAGATAAAATCCTGAAAATAGAAAACTATGGAAATTTCTATTATTGATTAAATGGGCAAAAAAAAGCAGGCAAATTAAGCTTGTTATTAAGAATTCATCGTTGACTTAGCTTAAAATTAAGAAAATTCAGACAATAACTGTACAACCTACACATGAAAAAGTCCCATTGATGTCTCTGTATAGATTCACATTTTGCACTTCGAAATAGACAAACAAGACTAAGACAGCTGACCCACTAAATATGGCACCCTAACAGGAAAAAATAAGTGCTTCAATAGAACTTCAAATCTATCATGTTCAGTCCTCTCAAGCTGTGCAATGTGGCCTGCAAAGAATCCATCTTTTCTCTATCATGCATAAGAAGAAGAAAACTCTGCCAGAGAAGCCGAGAAGGCTGAGGCATTACCAACAATGGGTTCCATTCAAGAGCAGGAAGAATCTGACAGAAAAGATATCTCAGAAATGGAATTGGAAGAATTTCTAAATTCCCTTTCTAAATTCCTTTCAACTTAAAGACAATTCAAATAACTTGCTTTTACCCTAGAAGATAAGATGGTACTAAGTTTCTGACCTTGACAAAGAGTGGAAATGCAATCTCATTGTGCAGGAAGCTTCCTGCTGAGTGCCCCTAGCAACTTAACATTATTTCTCAAGTGGAATGATAAAATGCTTGGCATATTTCATCAGGAAGAGTCAAATATTAGATTTCAGAGATATAAAGATAGACTTATATTAAAATTTCAATAAACACTACATGCACTGCTAATGTTATGATTTCAGCCATTCAAGTGATACAAAAATGTAATTCAAATGGATACTAATTACTTTCAACCCATATACCTAATGAACCTCAAAGACTATAACCACAGAGATGAAAAATACTTTCTCCTATTTCTTCATCAACTCAGTTTCAGAGCTTTGGTAAATAATCATTTCAAATTAGATCTTTATTAGTGATGAGGGAAAGAAACCAAACTTTGTGTAGCATTCTTTATTTACAAAATGATTTCATAGATTTTTTCCTTTATTTTTATAACAACTCTAAGAAGCAATAAAAGAGAAATAAATAGTACACCCACTTTCCAAGTGAAAAAAGTTCAGTAATATCAAACAAATTTTCCAATGTCATATTTTCTACAAATGGCACAGACAAGAATAAAACCTATTATTTTACACTTTACATAGCCTTGAAGCCTTCTAAGACAAATATACAGTTCTATACCTCCTAATAAATAGCACAGGCTCCTTAGATTACTATCTCTCAAGCATAAAGCTATGAAATTTGTAAGATATCAGGAGAAAGCATGGGCCAGAGATTACAAAGGTTAAGACACTTTCCTTGCACGCAAACTGCATATCTCCAGCAGTACATCTGACCACCTGTGCACTATCAGTAGTGAGCCTTCAGGAAAGGAAGGAAGGAAGGAAGGAAGGAAGGAAGGAAGGAAGGAAGGAAGGAAGGAAGGAAGGAAGGAAGGAAGGAAGGAAGGAAGGAAGGAAGGAAGGAAGGAAGGAAGGAAGGAAGGAAGGAAGGGAGGGAGGGAGGGAGGGAGGGAGGGAGGGAGGGAGGGAGGGAGGGAGGGAGGGAGGGAGGGAGGGAGGGAGGGAGGAAGGTAGGAAGGAAGAAGGTAGGAAGGAAGAAGGGAGGGAGGGAAGGAAGAAAGGAAGAAAGGAAGAAAGGAAGGGAGGAAGGGAGGAAGGGGGAAGAGAGGAAGGGAGGAAGGGAGGAAGAGAGGAAGAGAGAAAGAAAGAAAGAAAGAAAGAAAGAAAGAAAGAAAGAAAGAAAGAAAGAAAGAAAGAAAGAAAGAAAGAAAGAAAGAAAGAAAGAAAGAAAGAAAGAAAGAAAGAAAGAAAGAAAGAAAGAAAGAAAGAAAGACAGAAAGAAAGAAAGAAAGAAAGAAAGAAAGAAAGAAAGAAAGGAAGAAAGAAAGAAAGAAAGAAGAGAGAAAGGAAGGAAGAAAGAAAGAAAGAAAGAAAGAAAGAAAGAAAGAAAGAAAGAAAGAAAGAAAGAAAGAAAGAAAGAAAGAAAGAAAGAAAGAAAGAAAGAAAGAAAGAAAGAAAGAAAGAAAGAAAGAAAGAAAGAAGAGAAAGGAAGAAAGAAAGAAAGGAAGAAAGAAAGAAAGAAAGAAAGAAAGAAAGAAAGAAAGAAAGAAAGAAAGAAAGAGAAAGAAAGAAAGATAAGAAAGAAAGAAAGAAGAAGAAGAAAGAAAGAAAGAAAGAAAGAAAGAGAAGACAAGAAAGAAAGAAAGAAAGAAAAGGGAAGAAAGGAAGGAAGAAAAAGGAAGAAAAGAAAGAACAAGGGAAAGAAGGAAGGAAGGGAGGAAGGGAGGGAGGGAGGGAGGACGGAAGGAAGGAAGGAAGTAAGGAAGGAAGGAAGCAAGGAAGGAAGGAAGGAAGGAAGGAAGGTAGGGGAGGGAGGGAGGAAGGAAGGAAGGAGGAAGGAAGGAAGGAAGGAAGGAGGAAGGAAGGAAGGAAGGAAGGAAGGAAGGAAGGAAGGAAGGAAGGAGGGAAGGAAGGAAGGAAGAACAGAAGAGAAGAACAGGAGGGAAGGAAGGAGGGAGAGAGTGCAAATGAAAGACAGAGAAAGACATTAGACACCCAGCTGTAGTCATGTAGAAATTTTTATTGTTTTTGATTTGGGGACCACTCCAGAAATACTTGGGGTTACTCCTTGGCTCTGCATTTAAGGATCATTCCTGTTGGTACTCAGAGGACAAAATTGTATGATGGGGTTCAAGCAGAGGTCAGTTATATGCAAGACACACTTCCATTCTGCTATACTCTCTCTTCGGCCCCTAATGAAATATTTTTAAAAGAATAAGAAGTCAGTGGCCAGAGTGGTGGCACAAGCAGTAGAGCATCTGCCCTTATGTTCACTAGCCTAGAATGGACTGTGGTTCTATTCCCAGCATTCCATATGGTCCCCCAAGCCAGGAGAAATTTCTGAGAGCATAGCCAGGAGTAACTCCTGAGCATCCATCCCCAAGTATGGCCAAAAAACCAAAAAAAAAAAAAAAAAAAAAAAAAGAAGTCATTATGTTACTTGAGTTAAGGTTGACTGTTAACAATAAAAAGCTTTTAAAAACAAGAATGAAAATGAATTTATAATAATCTGCAATAAAATTATCCATGAAAACTGTACTATGTCTACTTAAATGTTCTTTGCTGAGTGTCAACTGAATCAAAATCCACTATAAGCTAGCAAATGGAATTCAGAAAATTGAAAAAGTTTCAAAATTGGATTTAGATAAAAGTTGCATAGTTTTAAGAATTAATTAAAACCATTGAAGTGCACGCTAACAAAGTGAATTTATTTGTTTATAAATTATACTCAAGCAATGTAAAAGAGTAACAAAGAAATGAGGAAATATAAATTATGGTTAAATACAAATAAATATTAATATATGCTGGATTTATAGAAAAGGATAATAGAAAGTTACAGAGTCCCTAGGTTTTAAGAAATGATCATTTGTGACTTAAAGAAAGAACTATGTAAGAATTGATAATAACACCAACCATTCAAGTAGCACTTTTCCTATTACATTGCACCTTGGCAAAACTGTGACCTAATTTGTTCAGTCCAAAGATTCTGTTTTATATTCTCATGGGAAAAAGTTCAAAGGGAGAGGGGATATAATTTATTCAAGATCACAGAACTAGTCTCAGCTAGATTTCACACACAAATTCTGGAACATGAATATTGCATCCAATAATCTTAAATTTCTGGAGAACTCATGTAGTATTCTGTTTTTCAAAATAGTGATTAATTTTTTTAGTTTTATTGAACCATTATATGCCCAACACAACTAGCCATTTAATCTGCATGTAGGGGGTCACTATGCCTTCAGTGCATTGAAGCTCTTTCTATGCTTGACCAGTCTTGGAAGACCATCATATCAGATGAACACCATCAACCCAAATTCTCCCAGAAATTATTAAAAGCTACCTCAAAGGCCAAATACCACATTTTAAAAATATTCCTAAACAGTCTAAGAATGCTGTTGAGATTATGCTTCTCAATTTCTTCCAAGGGAAGTATCCATGCCACCTGGCCTCTCCAGGTGCCAGGCAGAGATGTACAATAATCTCTGGTGAGTACTTAGTGGCATTTTGCATGAGAAATTTCAAGGCAATCCTGTTTTTCCATCAATATTTTTCAATCGTTTGGTTAGAGAAGTGATTCTATTTTTTTAATTCACTTTTCTCGTCTCAATTTTCTGAAAAGAATTTCTGTGCCATTCACCCCTCTGGATTCCAGACACCTGCTTTCTAAAGGTGAGCACAGCTCTGTTACTGAGTACAGCCCTTCCTTCTTGACGTTATTTTCACTTAACAATTTAGGGACCCTTTCTTTTAGGAAGGGGATTGGGCCAAGCTTTCTCCTCATATACACACACTCACCCCGCAACCAAATAACTCAAAAGCCCCTGCCCATTTCGCCATCTTCACAGCAGAAAAATGTCCCAGCGCTTCCACTTCCTCCACTATTTTCAAGCTCAAATAAAAATAATGGCCACCAATGCATCCCAGATAATCTGGTCCTGGCTGATATCTCTTTGGCATTTTCAAAGTTGCGGGGAGAATATTCCTCTTTTTGGAAAAACTAAAGCAGTCCTATTCCACTCCCTATACCCTCCAAAAGAAATGGCCCAGCACCACAGCTTAATGTTATCAAACATCCAACCCAAATTTGTTTCAAAAAATTAAATTTGTTTTAGATCTGTAAGTCTTGGACTAAGTAGCAGCATAACTCAATATTCGGGGCAGGGAGCAGGGGTTGGACCACACCCAGTGACACTTAAGGGTTACTCCTGGCTATGTGCTCAGAAGTCGTTCCTGGCTTGGGGGACCATATGGGACACAGGAAACTTAACCCAGTCTGTCCTGGGTCAGCCATTTGCAAGGCAAATGCCCTACCACTGTGCTATTGCTCTAGCCTCATAACTCAATATTTTATAGTAATATCAGTCCACAGAAAATTGGATGGGAAATTTACATCAAAATCTACCAAGCTCAGTGAGCCTAAATAGTAACACAGAAGGCTCAACTAGCATAATCTTTAGCCCAGTAAATCCGTAGACACTGACTTTAGTAACCATGGAGATATATAACAATTATTTCAAATTGACCTTTGGAAATGTAAGTTTTGATCATTCCTTTTGCCTCTGTGTTGTATCAAACAATAAGACGTAAATCTGTTTGCACCTGCATGGAGGCAGGCTAAGGTGGTGCATGAGAAATTATAGGCACTGGTAAAGGAAAGGTCACACTGGTGGTGGAACTGGTATTTGAATACTCAATGCCTGACATGACTATATTATGAAGAACTTGGTAAATCACAATGTTATATTAAAACTTAAGGGAAAAATCACACACACACACACACACACACACACACACACACACACATACAGACACACACAACTGTCCATGAGCCTTAAAGTTTATTCTCAAATAGAGAGGATCAGAGTGCTCATGAGACTTCTAGTGATCAGTTCTTCACAGCACTTTTTCAAGTACATTCAATCAATCTAAATCCGAATTCAGAGTACCAGTATTCTCTAGAACCTTCTGCATGATCGAGTTTGCTTGTAGTCCATCTTGTGCCTAAAGGATCCCCGCAGTTCTTTCTGAATTAAGATTCAGTTTTATCTTCCAGTCGATTGAATAACTTTTTTTTAGGAACTTTTCCAACATTACAAAAAGTGATGATAGATTTACAGCTATTCCAATACCACAGAATGTGCTGATAGAATTATACACATAAAAATATGACTGTCTATATGTGTGTGCATATAATTTGATCATGCAAGCTTTCTGGCTACATATAAACCAGCCTCTTGATGATGCTTTGATTTTTATCATCAATAGGTTTTATTTTTAACCAATCACATTGAGTATCCAAATAGTAAATTCAGATTTTTCTAAATCAAACGATTTTACAAATTTCACTAAATTTACAACTGACTTAAAAGTTAAACACAGAAAAAAAAAAAGTTAAACACAGGGCCCGGAGAAATAACACAGCGGTGTTTGCCTTGCAAGCAGCCGATCCAGGACCAAAGGTGGTTGGTTCGAATCCCGGTGTCCCATATGGTCCCCCATGCCTGCCAAAAGCTATTTCTGAGCAGATAGCCAGGAGTAACCCCTGACCATCGCCAGGTGTGGCCCAAAAGCCAAAAAAAAAAACAACCGTTAAACACAGTGGTAGAGCAAAATGTATGTCTCTCACGTGCAGCAAAATAACTCACTTTTGAAATAAAATGCATGGATTTTGTTGTTCCTTTTTACATCTTTTTGGGGGAAGTTAAGAGAAAACTATAGAGAAGAAATATTTCATTTGTTGGAAAGCTCTGTAAACAACAGCATTATTTATATTCTTCATAAAAGCTAAGAGAAATTTGGGTACATGGCCAAATCAGCCACCTAAATTTTAAAATGTGTATTGTTCACACTTGTTTTTTTCCTGGATTTAGAAAATAGTTAAATTGTATTCTTAATATATGCATGAAGAATCAGCATAATTATATGTGTGTAGAATCAAGTTATACTTACTTGGCTATGGATTTTTGTACTAACCATATTTGTAGAATCATAACCTTTATGATTTAATGTTATAATTGAATTTTTGTCCCCATTTGGTCTTAACTGGTCTTATAGAGCCAGGGAAGGTCCTGTGCAGGAGCTAGAAGCAAAGAAGGAAAACCAAGCTGGTGAAAATCTGACTAAGGAGCATTTGTTTCCCTATGAAACAAAGTAAGTGAATAAATATTATGCTGTGCTGAAGGGGGATATGAAGAAAATTAGAGCAGAAAAGGTTGCAAACTCTTCTAGTGGTTCTGACTCAAAGAACAGGCTCAGAAAGACTTAAAAAGTTGATCTTGGTACTATGGCCAGAAAAAGGAACCAGTCTATTGGCTAGTTGAGGAAGAGAATACCAGGATAAGGGAACACAAATGCCAAGATTCTGAGCAGAGCAATCTTGAAAGGGGAGAACAGGAAAATATGGTGAAGTGAGGAAAAGGAAAACTGAAAGGAAAAGGGCTGAGATTGTAAATGTAGGGCTTTTCAGACTGCTAACAGACATGTAGTTTTCATTGCAGTGAGATTGAGAGACACTGAGTAATAAGGGGGAGTGGGGAAAAAGTAATCTTAGAAAATTTATATATTTTAAGTATTCTAAATTATTTGTTGAAACAGATGAGAAGATAGTAAATTGCAAGCACAGATCTCAGTAAGGAGGCTTTGAGATGATCATGCAAGATGATGGACTAGAGCAGGGCCAAAATTATGAGAAGTAGAAACAGTGTTTTTAAGGAAGAAACTATAGAGATTTCTCCACATTTGATATTATGATCTTTTATTGGGGCAACTAAAATAATGGAAAGGCAGAAGAGAAAGGAGATTTCTGGATTAGATAAAGATGGAGGATCAGAAGAGTAATTAGAAGAGTAATTCAGAAATCAGTTTGGACTTGATAAGTTTGAGGCCTGGCCTGGCCCAAGGATTCAGTGTATCTGAAAGTTTTCAGCAGCTAAATAAATTTCTTTAAGGCTGTGGTACTGAATGAAAATGACATCCCTAAGGCAGGGAATGTGGAAGGAGATCAGAACAGTTGCAAGGACTAGATTCGATCTGTAGTTTAGTCCTGAACAATCTAAGAAGAATGAGGAAGCAAGAGGAAAGGAGAAACAGTGAGAATCACACACACACACACACACACACACACACACACACATACTCAGAAAGAGAGAGAGAGAGAGAGAGAATGGTGCCATGCATGGGTTTTCTGTACTTTCCAGTTTCAGTTAGATGCCAAAAGGAGAAGGGAGGCTGCAGTCTAGACCTGGGTAGCAGTCACTAGGTTGACATTGTCACATTCTGAGATATCTCAATGACCAAAAGTCTGTAAGTTCCTTCTGGAAAAAAGGTGCCATGCACATAGGAGACGAAGAACCCAGAACAAGATGGAATGAGTTCAGTAAATAATCTCTCTCTCTCTTCCTCTATCTCTTTCTCTCCTCTATTTCTCTCTTCCCCACACCTGAATGTGCTCCTGATGGAGCTTGTGAGACCATATATGATGGCAAGGATTGCAAAGGAAATGTCCTACCCTTTTTATTATTGCCCCAGTCCAGTAAATCATTTATTTAAAAAAATCAGGATCTTGGGGCCGGAGAGGTGGCGCTAGAGGTAAGGTGTCTGCCTTGCAAGCACTAGCCAAGGAAGGACTGCGGTTCTATCCCTCAGCGTCCCATAGGGTCCCCCCAAGCCAGGGGCAATTTCTGAGCGCTTAGCCCTGAGCATCAAATGGGTGTGGCCCCCCCAAAAAACAAACAAAAAATATCTGGATCTTAATATCTAGTTCCTGACTGGATAAAGTATCAGAACTTTTAGGCCTCTAGCTACTCACTTTCAGCACAAACCCTGTTTTAACACCCAGAGCACACACCCTGCTTTCCCTAATCCTTTACTCTATCTTCCATAAATACGGGAACATACCCCCAGGGGCCTGAGAGATAGCACAGCTGTAGGGCATTTGTCTTGCATGAGGGAGAGACTCTGTTCAATTCCAGCATCCCATGTGGTCCCTGCCAGGGGTGATTTCTGAGTGCAGAGCCAGGAGTAACCCTGAGCAATGATGGGCGTGGCCCAAAAACCAATCAATCAATAAATAGTTTTTTTTTTAAAAGAAGCACACACCCCATTTTAATCCCCTCTCATATCCTACCCAATTGGTTGACACAGAATCCACACCTTACTCCTCACCTTATTCTCCCCTAATATAAATATTCGTTTCCCACCGACAATAAACTTTGGGAGTTACTCTCCCAAAGTGGCTGGTAGATACTTCTTTGTGAGTACTCTACTAGTCTAGGATCTAACCTCACCAGTGACTTCCACTTCTTGGAATCTGACTTCACCTGTGTCATTTATAGGCCTCTACTGCTTTGGGATGTTTGGGGGAGACCAAACTCAGGGAAATTCAAAGAGTAAGTAATCTGTCTCAGTCCTCAGTCCTCAGAGTTTGGGAAACCATAGGGGATCCCAGAGATTGAATTCAGATTGGTCACATGCTTGGCAAATGCCCTATCCACTGCAGTATTTCTCCAGCTCCAGCCACCAAACCATTCTTAGTCTATAATGGTAGGGGATAAGCTATGTGAGCTACTGTCTCAGGTGCTGAATTCAGCATAATAACTAGATTCACAGTTCATTCAGAATCTTGCAAATGCAAAAATTACTCTTAAGGGATAAAGCACCCTTTGCAATAATGGCAACAGATTTTGGAGCACTTCATAACATGCCAAGTACTATTCACAGATTACGTTGACAGAATCAATGTCTCCCTTTCTGTGTGCCTCATTAACTGTTCCTAGGTGATGTCTAGTTTCCCTTTCATTGAGGTCAAAGATGACCTTCTAGGCCAGTTTGTAACCAGAAAAAATATTGGGGATTGACTAATAGAGAGGCTGTTTACATGATTTGGGTGACATCTGTGACTAAGTTTAAAGAAATAAAATGCTGTGAGTCCTTCACCCAGTTCTCTGGGAACCCAGAGAACACAGTTTGATTTCCACACCCCTCATCAGACACTGCTTCTTGGAATCAAGCAACTATGTCTGCAGAAAGCAAAAAACACAGAGGAGTCCATCTTATTAAAAACTACCAGGGAGCAAGTTCTTCCAATCAGTGTATATACAATTCTCTGGGTTAATCAATTCCCAGCATTTCATGTATTCCATCTACTTAAGTCTTCCAAGCTGAAGCCCCAGAATTCAGTGTCCTCCATATAAATTTGGAGCATTATAAGTGGTTGTGTATTTGTACTACCAAATTCTAAGAGTGGTAGATTAAGTAGCAATTAAGGTCAGGAAAACTACATTAAGTGTTTTAGTTGTATTATCTCACTCAGTCTTCAGTAGAAATCAAGCAATAGGGTCTGTATTTTTTACCATCAAAGCATTGCTGTTACAGCTAAGACATAAAATAGAAGAGACACAATTTAAACACAATTATAAAACAAAAAATATTTGTAAGAAGAACACTGTGTTACATAAATCTGGGTAAGTAATTTGCTGATCAGTAAATATGAATTTTAAAATATGTAATGAGATATTCAAACCAGGCCACCTCCATAAACTCATTATTCTTTTTTCAAATGAATTATAAGACAAACTGTGAAAGATCATGGATCATTTTGTTAGGAGAGGGCAGGCCAAGTCTCCACCCTACCAAAGCCATGTGTGCTGTATCTATCACCTAGAAACACCCTTTTCCCAATGTCCTTGCCTCATCACCCCTCTACAATTTTCTTCAGGACACCAATCTGACCAAACTTCAGGTACACCAATATATGGGTTGATATCACCAGAACTTTGTGGAGCGAGTGTGGACACCCTCCCCTAGTTTCTTTCATTCTCCAGGAAGCTTTGCAGCTGAGAACACACCCATAAAAGCCAAAGTATCAGTAACAGTGCTTTGAATTTCTGTACAACTTCATTAGTTATATTAGGAACACACCAATATAACAGAATGGACAGATAACAACAAAAACTTACTAAACTTTCTGCCAAACTGCCATTGTATTAATGACTTCATTAGAGATAAAATAATTTTCACAAATATACTTGCTGCTGTATTTTTTCTTCCATCATTAAATTTCTTTCTTTTTTCTTTTTAATAATTTTTCTCTCACTTATTTTGAAACATGTATTATTGTCAACTACATGATGCATTTTCTTTAAATAAAGTAAAAAATATGGGCTGATCCATCTTTGAGAATTATTTTGCAAGCAAAATAAAGAGCCAATACACATACATGTAGCTATGCCTCTTTTTTTATAATCCTTACATCAAGAACCTGACAAATGGTGTATCCATTCATTAATCAAACATTCAATAAGTGGCTACTGGGTACTGAGCAAGGTATTAATCAGAAAACCAGCCAACAATATAGGCAGAAAGAACAAGTAGTAAAATAAAAGAAGAACACATTTTTAAATTACCTATATGTATCCTACTTTACAATAAGGTATCTAAGGCACCTTTCTAATAAAAAATAATAGAACTGGAGGTTTATAATGATTGATGCATCAGAGGAATACACAGAAAAAGACTCTAAGACATGAAAGAATAAAAACATGAAAGAAATGACTCAAATATTTAAATATTTTCTAGGTAGGAAAGCATAATAGATGAATACACAGAGAAGAGCATGAATTTGGCTGTTTCTGGAATGAAAATTTTGACATTAATACAAAATATGTGATCATTGATTCATTCATGTTTGGGTTTCATGCCAAAGTTTGCATGAATAAAATCAAGACTCTGCTATAAACTAGAAGATTAGAAAAACATTTTCTACAAAATCTATGTACGAAAGATTGAAAAAGTAAAAAGGATTTTGTTGCTAGTGTTGGACATGGAAACATATTTAAAGAATGAAAAGCTTTTATTCTTTTCTAAGTTTTTGTGTTAGAGGTCTTTTATGTTGTTGTTGTTGCTTTTTTATTTCTTTTTCATTCTGTACCATTTATTTTTTTTAAGATCCAAGTAAACATAAGAAAATGATTAGAATGCACCATCATCAGCTTTACCCTCAAGTCACTAAAGATCTTAATTAGCAAAAATAAAAAAAAGAATCTTACGTTTATGTGTGCTTCTTTAGTGAAGTAGAAATGAGACTTTAATCAACTCTATTTTTCCACAGTTAGAATGTAAATGAAAGTTTTGTGCTTGCTACAATGTTGTCACTGAAAGTACGATTGCAGCTCTACATAATGCAAACTTTATTTTAATCACTTTTCTTCAGAGAAAAGAAACTATTCGCAAAGCAAATATTCACAAAGGTATTCATTATTCTACATATTACCAAGATACTGCATCTTTATTTCACTGAGAGTTTGGATCCTGAAAATTAAGTCTTGTTGGCTGGGGATTTTAACATCGTTACATGATTTGAAAATAAGCAGAAGGCTTGTAAACAGGGATTTAAGAAAAATACAAAAATTTTAATTTCTGGGTAAGAAAGGAGCTTCCACCAGCATATGGAAGGATCAAATATCAGGAGCCTAGTTTTCACTGCTTTGGTTTACTGATGCAGTGAGCAGAAGGACTGGGCAGGAAAGTTAAAAACGGAAATCAATAGTAACAATGAATCAACTCAAAATTCATGATTACTGTTATCAATCAAATGTGACCAATATCAATGTCCAGAAAATACTGACAATTTGAACCATAATTCAAATTATATTCTGTGTGTGTGTGAGTGAGTGTGTTTGTGTGTGTGTGTGTGTGTGAATTTAGTAAGATGGGGTGAAGTGAGGGGGCTGGGAAGCCACGTCCAGTGGTGCATGGGTCTTACTCTAGGCTCTGGGCTTGGGATTCACTCCTAATGGTGCTTCAGGGCCCATATGCAGCAGCATGGGGTAGAACCAGGGTTGGCTGCATGAAAGGCCAGGGTTGAAACCCTGTCAATTCTCCAGCCCTGTTTTGCAGTTCTCAGAAGAGTATCTATTGTCTGCTCATGAAATAGGCCTTGAATTACTATCTCATGCCAGACAAAGGATTATTAATTAAATAAGGTCTGGCATATGGGAAAATAAGTGCCAACAATAGAGAAAGATAGAGATGATAGATAGATAGATAGATAGATAGATAGATAGATAGATAGATAGATAGATAGGTAGGTAGGTAGGTAGATAGATAGATAGATAGATAATAGATGATGAATAGATAAATCAATTGATATAAACTTGTATAAAGAAACAAAGGACATAAACAACAAAGGAAATAAAACATTTCATCTAAAGACTATCAGGGAATATTTCACAAGGAGGCTGCTAATTGGGGTCATGCAAGGAAAGTGAGATGGGAAACAATTGAAAAGGCACAATATGAACCAACCCAACCTGCTTTCCATAGACAAAAAGACACTGCTTTATAGGCAGAATGCTATATAGGTAATAACTTAAACAAATAGATAGATGAATAGAGGATATGGTAGAAAACAATATATACGCAGTACAAACATTTTATACAAAGCATATATGATATGTAGCTACATAAAATATGCACATGCTGGGGCCGGTGAGGTGGCGCTAGAGGTGAGGTGCCTGCCTTGCAAGCTCTAGCCAAGGAAGGACCAGGGTTCGATCCCCCGGCATCCCATATGGTCCCCCCCAAGCCTGGGGCAATTTCTGAGCGTATAGCCAGGAGTAACCCCTGAGCATCAAATGGGTGTGGCAAAAAATATGCACATGCATGCACAGTGATATGACACATAAAATATATATTAATAAATATACACACATATCTTATTCTACAGGTAGATATAAGTATTTTTTGCATTTTTGAGGGCAAGGCAGCCATTTTTTTTCCATCTCTAGATTTAAAAATGCCCTTTCCATTGCTGACTTAATTCAAAAGTTTTTTTAAAGTATATTTTGTGTACCTCTAGTTTGAGAGAAAATTAGTTACCACAACATAATTAAAATTAAAAAATGTTATCACTTTTCCATTACGTCATTTACATTTAAATCTAAAATTATTTTCCGGACACTGCTGTCATTGGGATGACGTTTAAATGCACCTCAAATACTCTGGTGCCACCTGGTGATTATTCTTCATATGACATCCTACTGAGAAACAGATTCCTATATTTTAGAGAATTTCTAAAATAGTACATTATACATGTATTCGACAATTATTTAGTAAGCCTTACATTGAAATAATAAATAGTTTAGAAAATAAATTAAAAATAGTAAGTGGTCATTTCCTCAAGAGGTTTGATTTCGATTATATGTTGACTCTGGCGCTGGAACTAAGACACAAAGGCAAGTTTAATATACTGTCATAGCAATTTTAACAGAGGTGGAAATGACTGTATCTTTATCAAGTATTTTATCAGCAAGGGGAAAAGTTCTGGTAATGATAACCAGCTGAAACATTTCGTATGTTTAACAAAGCTCTGGAGAAATCGCTTAAGAAAGCGTTTTTCTTACGGTATTTTTTTCCAACATTATTTGATGTGTAAATGTTTTGGAGTCCCACAGTTATGGGACTCCCTGTTGTGAATTTAACTGAACTTCAGAAGAAAATTGCATGAATAACTAGACTCTGCGACCTTCTTCTCTAGAAGTTTATGAGAATAAAGGCCTCTTTGGGAAGCAGGTCAACTAATAAAGGCAGAAACAACCCACTAAAGGATTATAGTTGGGGAGGAAACCTTTGCCTTGAGTTTAGCAAGAACCATAATGTCTGGCTAGAAAAAGGTCCCCTGGAGAGATGCACGGGGCATCTGTCAGGGTGCTAGGCATACAGTTCTATAAAGGGCTAATATCTATGCAATAATCTATGACCCAACTCACATTAAAGCAACTTGTGAAATGAAAAAAAAATTTTTTTAACTACACTTAGGCTCTTTGGGCTTACTTGACACTAAATCAATGAGATTTTATGACAGAAAAATAAATTATATGCTAAAAAATAATTAAAACAAGCTTATTGGAATATACTACTTGGGGATTGATCACTTTCTTGATGCTGTCAAAAGTAATACTGATTACCTTTTCACAGGTTGTTGAGAGATCATATAAGTCAATCACTTATCATTAGGAAATAGTCATCAAAATTTTTCTCAAAGATTTGGTCACCAAGTCATGTAATTTACATTTAAGGGGAGAAGAAAAATCACAAGTTTTCTTTCATCAGTCATAGGATCAAAAGTCAAACCCAGCTCTCTGGAAACTAAGTCCTTTTTACATGTCCTCTCCATCCTCCTCATCCTTATTTCCCCAGAGTACTTGAAAACTCCCCCAGACCTGGTCCTGCCCTTTCAGTAGTCTTATCTCCTGCTTCTGGTCTTCTGAGAAATTCTCTGCCCACTGTCAAACTCACTAACAGGATTTTGCTTAGCTTTGTGTCCATATAAACTTCCATTCTTGCCCCTTTGGATATTTGGGAAAAAATAGCTGTCCATGACCTTCCAAATACCACGGTGTGTTTAGTATTCCCAGAATTGGGGCACAAAACCCTGCAGTTTTCTATCTCATTACTGCAAACCAACAATTCTATATGGTTTGACTGTTTCCTAGAGACTAGGATCATACAGATGAGATTTAAAGTAGACACAAGATAATGCTTATTAATTCAGGCTTTTATATAAAAAGTCTATGATTACCAATCAAATAATACAAAGGGATATATATATACAAAGGGATTTCATTATTAATTTGAAGTAGAATAATAAGTACAAAACATATTTTGGTTTGCTAGTGATGTTGTAAAAATAAAGATAAGATGTTAGAATAATAGAGCATTTCTTTTGAAGGAAGCAAAACAAGAAGAGTGAAAGGACCTTCCATTTGTGAGGAACAGAATGTGCAAAATTCTGAGCTTCTGAAAGAGTGCCAAATTTGTGTGTGAGAATGCTTTTTTATGAAACTAGTTGGAAAAAGGAGATCAGATAGGACAGTAAGGGAAAATTTTAGTCCTTGTAGACATGAAGTGACCTCTGACTTTATAATCTTCCTTTTCCATACCATCACTGAACCTATGTAAAAGACCTTCAAACTCCTTCACTTAAACCGACTGCTTGTTCTCCAGATCTTCTTATCACATTTTATTTATTTTTTTTTTTTTTTGGTTTTTGGTTTACACCCTGCAGCGCTCATGGGTTACTCTTGGCTCCAAGCTCAGAAATTGCTCCTGGCAGGCTAAGGGGACCATATGGGATGCTGGGATTTGAACCAATGATCGTCTACATGAGGGACAAATGCCTTACCTCCATGCTATCCCTCCGGCCCCCTATCACATTTTTAACCCTCTGTCCCATTCTTTGCCCTAACCTCAGATTTCAAAGGCATCCACAGGCCTTCATCTTTGCTTCCAAACTAGGGGTTGGCTGAGTACTCACTTTCTAGGTTCATCTTAAAAGTCACTTTGTCTTAACTGCAACTAAGCAGAGCTTCTGAAAACAATGAAAGTATCCTAGGCTTCATCCTAGGATTGGTGCAAAAAACAAGACAGCCAACTACAGAAGACTGATTAAACAACAGTGATAGAATAGAAGTTCTAAAACCATAAAGAAAGACTCCATCGTAGGACCTGTGCAAATACCAAGATCTCTAGTTACAGAGGCCTGACTTTATCATCCACGACTGAGAAGAAGGTTTCCAGACACCACAAAAAGACCTAGGGGAGAGTTAAAGAACATGAATGGAGCTTGTAGTTATTCCCATACAGTATGCTTCAAGGGCGAAGAAACCCTGTATCTCTTAAGCCAGGGGGATTCCCTTTCTAATCTCCCAATATTTACTGTGCCTATGCAAAAAAAAAAAAAAAAAAAAGCACAAATCTTTTGTTGTTGTTATTGTTGTTTGTTTTTTGTTCTTTTTTGCTTTGTTTTGTTTTTATTTTGGGATTGTGGTTATTGTTTAGTTGTTGACTTTATTGCTGTGGTGCTTTTCAGGTTTTTGTGTTTGATTATTTTTTTGTACTGTTGTTACAGTAAGTTTTTCTTCCCTTTTTCTATTTTTCTCTTAAGTTGACATTTACAGTCTCTAGAAGGTCTCCACATGGTTTTTTGTTTGATTTTTGCCACCCCCCTTTTTTTCTTTTTATTTTCCCCCTTCAAACAGAACCACATTACTTGAATCATCTTGTTCTGCCTCATAAATTGAGGGGGAAGTAATGGATGGTACCAAGACCAAACATTTGTATAAAAATTGAGTAGAAATTAAAAAATGATCAGACTTAAACCACAAACCCAAAGCCAATGACAACAGAATCAATACCCAATCTACAGCAAGCTAGAAACAGAGGGAACCATTTATACTAACATCTAAGGGGACAAGGAAAGGGAATATGGGATGCATGCTGGAAACAAGGGTGGAGGGAGGACAACACTGGTGGTGGGAATGCCCCTGATTCAATGTCACTAGGTACCTAAATATTACTGTGAAAGATTTGTAATCCACTTTGGTCAAAATAAAAATTATTTAAAAAAAAGAGTCACTTTGTCTTCCCTAGCTTTCATATTCCCCTGCTACAGTGGAAATCAATGCTGTGTCTTTTTTCTCCACTAGCTTCTTCAAAGTATCCACTCTTCTATAAACATTTCTTAGAATTGTTCTAACTGTTGTGATATATTCTTGATTTTTTTCTCATTCATTATTCTGCACAGATGCTTAATATCTGCTGGTTGCTGAGGTCTCATGCTCAAAGATAGGGCTCTAAGTACAAAAGTAAGTCCTGCTTCTCCTGGCACTCAAGGTTTCCCCCAATCTGGTCTCAACTTAAATCTTCATTCTATATACTGAAAATTCTTAACTTTTAATATCATCAGTTGCTTAAAAAAAGTATAATGATTGTCAATCAATCTTAAGATCTTCTAGACACTAAGAGCAGTGCTGATGAGAATTCTTCACTTAGCATTTAGTAAAACTCCTCAGTGAGCACTTTGGTTTTCTATTTTGCAGAGATTTAGGAATGAACTGACTTGGCACATTTCTCAGATAGCAGTAACCAGAGAATTTGACATTCAAAGTCATTTCTGATAAAAGGCAAGTTAGGCTGTTGGTCTGTCTTCCTCATATTCTGCATTCATTCCTCTCTAGTCTCTAAATGGAAAATTAATTATATAACCTAAATAGTCTTCAACTTCCCAATCAAAATTTATTTCGTTAAAGCCTACTCAGAATCTACATTTTCCACAAACTCTTCTTTATTAGCCAAAGTCAAAGTCACCTCTCCCTCCAACAAGCCAGTGGTTTCCAACTTTGGCTGCACATCTGAATCACCTGTGGAGACTTGATATAATTGGTTGAGGAGCCACCTGGCCATCAAGATTTTGCCATCTCAAGGTGATCCCAATGCACAGTCAAGGTTGAAAACCATTACTCTGAGGCCCCAAACAATGTCCTGACTCTGCTGACTTTTTGTCAATTAGAATCCATGGATTTGGGGATAGGTGTAGAGAATGAGAGTGTTTTATATTAAAAAATTATTTGAATGTGGTAGAAAAATTTCAAACTCTTAGTGAAAATATTATATAAACATTTTGTTTCGCTTGCTTGGTCTAGAGTAAAGGGTTCACTCCACTATTCTCAAAGTTTATTCCTGGTTCTGGGCCCCAGGACCACTCCTGGCAGTGCTCTGAAAACTACCTACAGTACCAGGGATCAAAGCTAAATCTGCTGTATATAAGGAAAGTGCCTTTACCTGCTTTACTTTCTATCTGGCCTGTAAAAATATTTACTAACACATCAAAGAATTTTTTAGTTGAACTTCCTTTCTCAATATGGGGAAAACATCAAATCCCACTAACTTGCCTCCTTCACCTATTACCTCCCTGAAGCTCTGAGTAATATACATGAAACCTCTAGGGCATCTATGAACAAAAGCTAAAGAGTCAAAACATTCTGAGTAATACTGGCTTCCTCTGTAAAACAATGATATTGTATGCTATTATAAGAGCGGTCTTATTAGACTATTTCTTTCCCAATAATGTATTATTTTGCTAATAGACTTTGTACTTATTAAGAAATCATGTTTCTTTCTTTTTTGGGGGGGGGCCACACACGTTTGAAGCTCAGGGGTTACTCCTGGCTATGCGCTCAGAAATCACTCCTGGCTTGGGGGGATCATATGGGACGCCAGGGGATCTAACCGCGTTCCTTCCTACGCTAGTGCTTGCAAGGCAGACACCTTACCTCTAGCGCCACCTTCCCGACCCTGAGAATAAACTTTTTCCAACTGCCAAAGTTCTTTTTTTTTTATTTGAAACACTTTTTTTCTTTATTTAAACATCTTGATCACATATATGATTGTGATTAGGTTTCAGTCATGTAAAGATCACCCCCTTCACCAGTGCAACATTCCCACCACCAATGTCCCAAATCTCCCTCCATCCCCCCAAAAAACGAAATCATGTTTCTATAATAAAAATATAAAATGACCTAGAAATGGCATCATGTACCACACAGATGGCATTCATATTTCAAATTCACAACCATTTCTAAAGACAAAAAAAAAGTCTAGCCCATTTACTAGTGAAAACATTGAGGGTTTAAGGGTTAAGTGGCTCACCTCAAGTCCTGGTGCAATTTAGCACCACATTCTCAGTTCCTCATTCAGTGCAGTCGATTTCTTATAAATATTTTATGAGCCTCTCTTTTACCTGCCACCATGGGCTTTAAAACATTTCCACTAATGAGAAGCGCAGAGCAATCTCTAAGCCACTCAAAAACCAAAGTTCAGCCAGATTTAGTACAATAGAGAATGCACAACACATTTCCAGAGGTCAGCAGTGAGGGGAAACAGACAAGAAAATTCTGCCTTCATATGAGATAAAGTGTATGAAAGATGGCTTTATATTTTAATGACAAGTATAAAAATTCTTTGAAACAAACAAACAAAAAGTGGTAATAGAGCTTACATTTCAATGATCAAGGGAACATCAAAAAGAAAGCAAATCCAGGAAGACACTCTGTTATTTTAAAACTGCTCAGACGACAACAAAAGAAGAGATTTTAAAAAATATTCAGACAGGTATGTGTGTGAAAACACAGCTTCCTATAGCTCTTCCCGTCCCCCCCCCCAAGTTTCTCTTTTTTCTCCACAGCTTATGAGAATGAGTGCTGGGGTCCGACCTGTTGAATCAACACCAAAATATGATAGCTTGGGGATGGTGGAGGTCACTAATCCATCAAGGCAGTGTCATGGCAAAGTCAAAGGTGGAATGCATGATGAAAATGTATACCCAGCCCCAGGTCTGCATTTTTCCAGTGAGTATATGCTGGGATTTGGAACAAATTTTTGAACTAAATTTTAAATTTTGAACAAATTTTACCATTGAAGGATAGCTAATGCCATCAAAATCAGAATAATCTGTCTTTTTTTTCTTTGTTTTGTTTTAAATTTTTAAAAACAATTTTAAAAGAAGAATAGCAATGGAACTGACCAACTTAATCGCATTTGAAGGATTTTACTTTTCATATCTTGATGAAAGTCACATCTGCTCTTAGTTCTTACATTTTTCAGAAGCTATGATATAGAATGATTAGGGAACGTCATGTTTGTATTCAAATTTATACATTCTAATTTTAATAATTAATTATATGTTTATAAAACGTTTGTTTTTCTTTTATTTTGGAAACTTTTATTTTGTCTGTAACCAAGAGAATTTACTGGAGACGAGATTTGAGATCAATTGTCATTTATAAAAATTGGGGGGAAGTAGACAAAGGTATTATTTGGACATAAGCCAGATACTAAGCTCTAAGGCAGCATTTCTCTGGCAAAGGTGGTCAATCCATTTTAGCACAGCTACTTAGAGCGGTCCAGAAAGGGTGGGCATTGTTAGACCCAGAAGCAAGCATCCATAGGTGATTATGGAGGAATTCTCTCCACAAGTTCTTATACTGCATAGTAACAATTCAACCAAAACCTGTTATCTCATGGGGAGTCAGAATAAGAAACAAGCAAAATAGTTATACACAGTGGAGGTAAAAAAGAAAAAAAAAAAAGTTGAACCAGAGCAAGTTGAGATTGGCAAGTTCCTGAGGAAAGATCTTTAGGGTCATCCTAGGGGCAGTATGAGAGATCCAAGGCAGCCAGCTGACCCAAATTTCATTTTTCATTTTTCCTAAGTATGAACTATTCAGTTTTACTCTGAAAGTGGAGTCAAAAAAGGGTACTTTCCTGCTACTTACTATTCTTCTTCTCCAAAAGTCCTGTTACACATCATAATCAAACATACTTCTATTTCCTGGAACTCAAAAAACTTTCAGGCTGTCTGCATTGAACATCTTTAAGAGTATGATTAATTAATGGATCTAATTTCACTAAGTTTCAAGTGCTAGCTGATCTTGTTTAACATCAACAGGAATAGCTTTCGAAAGTTCTTCTCTGTTACCACATAGTTAAACACCAACATTAGCAATCCTAACTTGTGAGATGAATTTTTAGAGACAGAAAGCATGGTGGTGAAGGGCACAGACTCTGGAACCTTGAGCCAAATCTATGTTTCTAAATCTCTGGAGTTGTTTTCTTGTCTATGAGATGGGTACTAATTATATCGATCTCAAAGTCATTTTCTGAAAATAAAATAATGCATTAAATATAAAGCATTTTGAATTTCAGCTGATAGTAAGCACTGTTTAAGAAAGAGCTGCCATTATATACATGGGGAAATAAGTATTAACAAAAAGCACTTTGGTTTTCAAGTATAACAAGCTGGAGAGATAGTACAGAAGGTGAGGCACTTGCTTTGCGGGTGGTCAGTTCCATATGACCGCCAGGACAACATATTTTCTCATGAGATACTTTAGGAATGACCCCTATACATAAAGCCAGAAGAAATCCCTGAGCACCTGGATAGAGCCCACTCCCCAAGTCCCCACCCCAACCCCACCTTCACAATAAACAGCATCATTTACTTTAAAAATCCGTGATGAATATAGGGAGATAGTTCAAAAACCAGAGCACAGGCTTTGCATGCCAGGCTTCACCAGGCATTACTTGGTTCCTTCAGGACCAGAGGGAGTGACCACAGGCAATGAAATGGGTATAGCCTCTGAACATGTTCAGAAAGAGCCTTCCTTCCACAGCTCCTCAGTTTTTCTTTAAATGATTAATCACAGAGGAAACTGAAATATTTTCCCCTCTGTGTTTTTTCTGTGGATTATTCTACTGCAATATAAAAATTCATGTGGAAGTAACTCTTGAAAGATACCAATTAAGTCTATCACTTCAGACCCTCCGGGATACAAGTTTGGGCAAACAAAACCGCAAGTTTGGCTCTGCTTGTCCAAAACCTTCTAAATTCTTCTATTACATAGACAAGCTCTCCAAGCTCTTCATAAACATTCCAGGTCCCAGGATATTCACTGGAGCTATTCATCAAGTAATTCAAACGGTTGATAAAGAGTTGACCTAAACTGAAATGATTGAATTCCTCTCTAAGGAGCCAGAGTGAGTCTCTGGCAACAACAAGAAGCTATTATGTCATGTCCAATTTATTTGGTCTAGTGATTCAGAGAACACTGTTGCATCCATTATCATCATTTCCCTTTCTCGGGTTCTTATATTCATTAGGAAATGTCCTTAGCTACCCTAAAGATTTCATGTTCATTATCTCCATTAGATTGAATAAACTGGACAGGGTCTAGCGGAGTGATAAAACAAGATTAGCAAACAGATGCCGGACATTAGTGCCTCCAAGTGGCTTTTGGGGATGATCCCAGTGGCCCTGGCTCCCTCCCCCATGGAGGCTGCCAGCAGCTGGCTCCGCCTCCCTTCCTTCCTGTTGGCACTCGGGGCTGGGTGGTTTTTATAAGCTGGAGGATTAATGGGCCCTGGAGCAGATGCTCTTGTACAGTAAGTACTACCGAAGCCTCCAATTGTGCCTTCCGTGCAGTTGATAGCAATCACTCCCTGAAGAGACATTGCTTAACTACCTCTCTCCTTGAAGATCCACATTTTGGTAATTTTATTAAGTTAGAAATTAAACACTTGCTGGTTAAAGTGCATCACTCACTGTGAACAAATCCATGCCCAGACACCCTGGTAACGTGTATTTTCTCTGTGCTATTCAACGCACCCTTTCTGGGACTAAATACAGAGGAAACCTGGTGAATGCCCAATATTATTCTTTATCTGCTCACAAAAATGATAACTCCAAAAGCATGGTCAAAAGGCATCAGAGGCATCAGTATAAAAGGTGAAGAATTATAATGTCCCATTTTAGGTCTGCTAACTCTTTTTTGTGGAATTCACCAGTTAAGTTTTCAGGATAGAAATACTGGGATTTTTCTGTCTCCTTCACAGAATATTTGTGTTGTCTCTCTGTGATAGGTAGAAAGTATTACTTCTAGAAATCACATTGGATTTGTTGTTATAATCCTGATTGAAATAATAGATTGCCTACCATGAATTTTTTTTTATAAATCTTTATTAAGCACCATGATTACAACATGTTTGTAGTTGGGTTTCAGTCATAAGCAGAATACCCCCTTCACCAGTGCAACATTCCCACTACCAATACCCCCCCTCCACTCCTACCCCTGCCTGCATTCACGACAGGCATTCTACTTCTCTCATTCTTTAACATTGTCATGCTAGTTGTCAGTGCGGTCACTTCCCTAACAGCGTTCACCACTCTTCATGGTGAGCTTCAAATTGTGAGCCGGTCTTTTCGGCCCTACCAGCCCTTAACTCTATTGTCTCTGGGCCTTATTACAGCAATGTCTTTAATTTTTCTTAAAACCCATTAGATGAGTGCGACTATTCTGTCTATCTTTCTTCCTCTGACTTATTTCAGTGAATGATTAAGACACAAAATTAAATATGTTTATTTAGATCATTCTTCTTTTTTTTTTTTTTGGTTTTTGGATCACACCCGGCAGCACTCAGAGGTTAAGCCTGACTCTACACTCAGAAATTGCTCCTGGCAGGCTCGAAGGACCATATAAGATGCCAGAATTCAAACCACCATCCTTCTGCATATAAGGCAAATGCCTTACCTCCATGCTATCTCTCCGGCCCCGCACTTTTGGTATTATCATAGACATTCATTGACAGTCTCTAAAGTAAAAGCAAATCAAAAAAGAAAAATGTTAAATAAAGAGAGTAATGGGCCAGAGAGATGCTACAATGAGTAGGCACTTTCCTTGCATATAGCCACTAGGGTTCAATGTCTGACAATACATATGGTCCCCTGAACACCTAAAGGAGTAATTCCTGAGCACCACAGGGTATAGAAACACACACACTAAGATAAATAAAAGTCAAGCTGTCTCCATTTTATTATTCTAGCTTTGATCTTACTACAAGCCATCTATATTTTACCTCCACGCAATTTATCATTCTAATAATTTCTATATAAATTCACTACAATCTAGAGGAAAAATGCTCAACATATTTGGTTTTTATTTTCAGTAAAACTTTTGATAATCTCTAAATGTCAATGACTTTATATGTGGGTAAGTGTATGCATGTATAAATGCCATAAGGAAATATAATTGTAGGGGCCAGAGTGATAGCACAGCAGTAGGGCATTTGCCTTGCACGTGACCAATCCGGAATGGACCCAGTTTCAATTCCCGGCATCCCATATGGTCCCCCGAGTCTGCCAGGATCAATTTCTAAGTGCAGAGCCAGGAGTAAGCCCTGAGTGCCACTGGTTTGACCCAAAAACAACAACAAAAAAAGAAAATATATTCATAAAACTACTCACACATATATGCATATGTGTTTATAAATTATAAATATAAATTCATTATTTATAAAAAAGTTGGTGGGGTCTCTGTCTTTACATATAATTATATCTATATTATCTAAATTATTTTCTAGAAAATATTTACAATACTGAATCTTTTCCAAGTATTGAGTTCCTTGGGCATTATTTTTTTTAAAAAAATTACAAATGGGGCCTGAGAGATAACATGGAGGTAGGGCATTTGCCTTGCATGCAGAAGGACGGTGGTTCAAGTCCCGGCATCCCATATGGTCCCCTGTGCCTGCCAGGGGTGATTTCTGAGCGTAGAGCCAGGAGTAACACCTGAGCACTGCTGGGTGTGACCCAAAGAAAAAAATCACAAATAAAATGCATTTACAAAAACCAACACTACGTGAAAGGAATATACCAACATGTTAAAGTTCATAGGTGGGGTCACAAAATAAAAACTTTGGCTACACTTATATTGAGTGCAAGAACATTCAGTTTAGAGAAAGTATTAGAGAAGTGGTATAATAACATTTCCTTTTATTATTGGTGTAGTTACTATAATGCACTTACAATAGTGTGGAGCACTGCCTTGATGTTAATAGTGTGGAACACTGTTTTGATATTCTAAGTACCACTTCTTCACCCCCACCAAAGTGCCCAGTATCCTCCACCAATGTCCTATCTTGCCTATAATTCACATTTTCAGTGCCTACTACCACACTGCTATTTTTTTCTTATTCTTTGCTATCTCCTTGTTCTGTTTCTCTCTGTAGCACAACTTAGTGAGATCATCTGGCATTTATCCTCTTTATAAAATGTGATTGTTATACTATATATATCTATATATGCATATGTATATATGCTATATATATGTGGAATGAGAAATATTAATTTTTTTCTAATTTAATTTTCAAATCAGGCTAGTGCTCTAAGACAATAGTCATATTTTCAACCATTTCATTGCTATTTGTCTTTTGCTTCTGCAACTTTCACACAGTCCCTTCATGCAGGAGCTTCCTCTTCTCTTCTCTCTTCCTTCAACACCTGTGTAAGGGAAGAAGTAAGGCCTGGAGATGGTGGCTGGTACTATCAAAATACATGGTGACAGTAGAGATGGGGACAGAATTAGAATGTGGATGACCAAAGTGTAAGTACTCACTGGAGTAAGAAGCCACTTTATGTGCTTCCATCAAGTCATGTAGCAATTCTGTCTTTTCTCTCTAATGTCTACTTCAAAATGACTTTTTGGAAAGAAGGGCTTTTCTTGTCTTTGAAGTTGCTGAAGATTTATATGATAGAAAAGTCATAATAATTAAGATCCAGCCCAAAGAATAAAAGCCAAGAGAGCTATTTGTTTGTGGCCTACATATACCTCTCAACCTCACCACTTCTTTATTGCAGTCATCACAATCCTTTGTGACTGGTGTAATTTCAAAAAGGAAGCAGAGACCAAGACTGAAAGAAAGTTAAAAGTTTATTGGCCATAGGGCATTCTCTGTGCCCTAGGAGTCAGACAATATAATTTAACTCAAAGAATGCAGCGTTCATAAAATCTTACACGCCAAACCATCACACTGTTCCACAATATTACCAGTCTGTTGTTCTTTCCATTTCCAGAAAGAAGGGAATAGGAAAATAGGAAATTTTGTTTATTATCTAGGATAATTACAGCTTTCTACAGTGATCTAAAGTTCATAACCCCATCAAGTATCGTGTGCCTTGAATTCAATTGTCTCCTTTACAAATAGTGATAATTCTATTCAGAATATGGAGAGTTGTAAGATTAAGATTTCTAATTTTAAAGAAAAAGAAAGGAAGCTTTATCCCAATTTCTGGCCTTTTACTATCATGACTCCTGGGAGAAATTAAGTCTGAATGCAGACAGAAAATGAGAAAGCAAATCAGTAAGTTCAAAAGGGCACTGACCATTTAATTACTCTTAAATTATATTTGCGTAAGGATTAATGTTAGGCTTCGGTGCATCGAGTGCCTCTTTTATTCACTTATAAGATATATTTTGCAAGTACTATTAACATTAGGAGACCATATTAGTCGATGAGTAGTCAAGACACAAAGTTTAAAATATTTCTATTATTTTTATTCAAATGAGTTATTTTTAAGGGTTATCTGTATTTCTTTATTCTGTTCCTACATGATTATCAAATGCCGACAATTTTCCAAATACTGTGGACACTGCTGAAGATATGACAGTAAATATGATAAATGCAGGCTCTTTGCTCTGAGGGAACTGGCAATATTTCTGGAAGCAGAGATGAGGAATAAGGCCATTCCCATGTGATATGTGCTTGGACAGGGACGAGCAGTGTGCTCAGGTAAGACATAAGGAAAGGCAACTTGATGAGTCTTTGGGGTTTCCAGAAAAAGTTGTGTCTAAACAGAAGAGTGACTGGCGATTAGTCAAAGAAGAGTGACTGGCCATTAGTCAAATGGGACAATGTAGACAGTTTGAGGAAAAGAAAAATAACAGAACAGTTATGAGAGAGAGTTTATTTATAGCATGAGTTTATTTCATTTAAATATATGTGTATATCTATGTATAATTAAGATCCTGCCTAGGTCAAAAGCAGAAGAAGAAACATGGCTGAAAAACAGCAGGCAAAGAAGACAACAGAGTATTACTGTGAGAACAGGAACCTCATGTAGGCAGAGCACAGCTGAAGAGACTTTAAAACTTTAAGACTTCACTTTTAAGTGAAGAAGGGAATATTTTTTACAATAATAACAATAAATTTAAAGATGTGCCCGAGAGAATTATTAAAGTAGTAAGTACTATTAAATATATAGTACACTATTAATATTATTAAGTCTGCACTTTTAGATATGTGTCTATTTTTTCTAATTGGTGAAGTTGAGCTGAACCACCCACTATTTTCTTAAAGCAGCACTTTTACTGAAAAGAGCAATTGGCAGACATACATCTTTTTGAGACTTGAATATCTGGCAGACATTTCCTCAAAAATGAACAAAGTGAGTCTGTCACTTAAGGAAAACAACTGACAGTATTTATTGCCAATAACACAATTTTAGCTTCAAGTGAAAGCTTCCATTAGCTTGACAACTTTCCGCTGCCTATAGACCCGACTGATGATTTCTGTGGTGATAGTCATAAGATGCTTTGGTATTGTGAAGTGGAATTCATCAACACTTCGGATAGCTGTAGAGCTCAACCATTTTTTAAAGGCTCCTAAATCATCCTCATATAGAAAACTGCATTTAAATTTTATGGGATACCAGTACATTTTTGTGCCAAGATTTTTACTGCTAGAACTTGAGACACCACATTACAATTAATCCTTAGAAGTTACCTCATTCAGAGTTTGGATGTGGTAGCATGGAACAATATTGACAATGATGTAGAATACAACTGAAATACTTGGAACTGAAGAGACAATACAGTGAATAAGACCTTTTTTTTTTTTTTTTTTTTTTTTTTGCATGCTAGTTTGACCTGAGTTTGTCTTCATATGTGGCTCCCTGCCAACAGTGACACCTGAGCACAGAGCCAGGAATAAACCCTGAGTACAGCTGGGTGTGACCAAAATAAATAATTAAATGAAAAATTTTCTTCCTTTTTTAGCTATACATATTTCTTTATTTACCAAAATAAATAATTAAATGAAAAATTTTCTTCCTTTTTTAGCTTTACATATTTCTTTATTTACTTCAACTAAAGCTACATATCACAAAGATAGTCTGTAGGGACCAGAGAGATAGTACAGCTGGAAGGGCACTTGCCTTGTATGTCCCCAACGCAGGCTTGATTCTTGATAGCCCAAACACAACCAGGATTGATCCCTGAGCACAGAACAAGGAATAAGTCCTGAGAGCTGCTAAGTGAGGCCCCAAAACAAAACTAAGTTGAACAGACAATAGAAGCAGAAAGAATAATCTAGTTGACCTCTACTATGCAAGATTTTAGATAAACTTTCAAAAATGTAAATACTGCTACTAACTTTTTATTTGAAAAATAGCTATTTCATCAAAATTTTTATTTATGTGCAGTAAGATTAACATGTTAATGAATTATAAATATTTTAAATTCTGGCTGTATGCAAGATAATGTATAATTAAGAATGTTGTAAATCATGGTGACTAAAATTAAACAAAAAACAAAATTCTGTTTAAATTTTTATTATCATAACTATGTAACTTCATGCACATATTAGTAACTATAATATAGATATGCAAATAGGTCCAAAAATTTTCTTTAGCATCTTTAGTAGTTTCAGGAATATAAAGAAACCCTAAAATAACATTGGGAATGTTTTATTTTAGGTGACATTTTGTCATTTACATAAATTATTTTAAATATTAAATTGTGCCATTTCACAAGGTATATCAAATAAAATTTCCAAGCTCAGATTTTAGAGTTGAATTAGATTCAAATATAGCAAATGAGCATATCCATTCATTTCTTTCTTTCTTGCAAGTCTGGCTAATGAAGTTTGCAATGGCACCAATAATGCACTAGCAGCTACACACAATAGTTTTGATTCTCATTGCCCACAACTTAAAATTCTTCAGAAAGAGGCTGTGATTTTCTTGACACCAGGCCAAATGGTGTAGGCTATGTCTTTGAGGAATGTAATCCTATAAGAACCTCACCATGTTAGCTTCAAATTTGAGATCCATCTCACAAAGACAATAGGAGACAGTCTGCAAACTCATAAGGGAGAAGTTTATTACCAGTATGCTGGGGTCACCCCTCATTAGGCAATGACCCTGACAATAGCTCACAATCTTTTTTTGGTTTTGGGGCCACATCCAGTGATGCTCAGGAATTACTCCTGGCTATGTGCTCAGAAATTCCTCCTGGCTTGGGGGACCATTTGGGACACTACGGGATCTAACCTCGATCTGTCCTGGGTCAGCCACATGCAAGGCAATCACACTTCCGCTGCACCACCACTCCAGTCCCCTCACAAGTAATTTTTAAAAGGATTTCAGGGGTTTTTCACACAGTCATAATTGACCTTTAAAACTATTGGTTCTCATACTGCATGAGAGAAATGTGTAGGTTTTGCTGTATATTTAGTAAACAGGAAATTTTATATTTGCAGAATCCAAGGTGCAGTGATCAGTTTGTATGTTCTTCAGCTGTCTATCTGGGGCCATTCTTCATTTTGTGGTTGGCCATCTAGACCTGAATGTACTCACAAGGTCAGGTTCCAGAGACTGGTTGTTCTTCTGGGCCTAGTCTTTTCTACCATAAATCTGAGGCCTGTTATGGTAGTCTTTATGTCTAAAGCAAAGCCAAGGTTTACAAAAGCAAAACAGCAGTTAGTTCCAAATTTACATTCTCTTCTAGCTTCTAACAACCACATACCCCAAGAGTCCCTCTGTACTTCTGCCAGACTTCCCAAGGAAACCCTGAAAATAAAATACCTACAAGGAAAATCAGACTTTGGGGCCATGGATCAAAGCTTATATAACAGACAACCCTTGATAATGACCTGAACTCACAGATTATATCTATTGAATAAAAGAGAGCAACTGACAATCGTGTCATAACATCATCTGAGTTTCAGGCATGCAGCATTGGGAAGAAACATGTGAATAAGTCACATTAAGGCCAGCACTGAAATTCCAATTTATTCATCACCCAGTATTTGTTCTCTTTGTCACAATTCACCTAACCAATTTCCCCTTTTCTTCTTGAAACCACTGACTTGTTTTGGAGTTCAAAAATTTAATTTTTTATTTGGTTTAGTTCATCTATTTGTTTCTCTATATGACTTAAATCAGACTGTTTACCTTCCTCTGCTTGATTTACAAGTATTTTAAAAGCTACACCACTACATGTATATATCAATTATCACTTATAAACTTTCAAAGGAGGGACTTAGCAAAGAAAAGAAGAAATTCTGAAGAGTTAAGTAAAATATAAGCTAACATAGTCTAAAAAGCAGGTAAGTCCATTCCTGTTAAATAGAATTTTCAGGAAGAATGACCTGAGCCCCTTTGCAGAAACTGTCCTGTGCACTGCCATTCTTCTCCTGAGAAACTCTGAGCATGGACCGAGGTGACAGGATGAAAAGGTATTTGCTTTCTGAGTCAGCCCGCTTCCGAGATTGGCCCCCAGCCACTGTCATTCTCATTCAGCTGTGGGGCACTGCCATCCTCCCTGCTGACTCCTTCTGTCACACAGATAAATACCATGTTCTCTTCCAAGTACACATTCTCACACTGTCTCTCAAAATAAAGGATGCTGTGGGTTTCACGTAAATAGAATGGATTCAGCTAAATGCCTTTGTTTTCGAGCCTTTCTCATTTCTAAGTACTAGTGAGTCAGAGGTACAAAATTCTGTTGAAGAGGAGGTGTTATGTAGATCTCCAAAAGGCATCCACAGAAAAGCAGGTACAAGCTTTACTTCTGTATTCTCTTCATTCTGCCCCTCGGAACACAGAGCTGACCACAATCGTATGACAACGGGGATCTACAGGAGGAGTAGCTGTCTACAGGCTGTCAAAGAGGAAATTTGGAAAGAGGCTCAGCCACACACTTATGCCTGCCCTAGTCTCTTTCCCTGCACTCCTTACATGAAAAATAAACCCACTTCCCAGGATTCTTAAAACATGGTCCTTTCAATTTCCTGCCACAAATAGTCTAAACCTTCCAAGACACCCCTCCCTAGCTGACAAAATTTGATATAGCACAGGGTTCTTCTGAGCAAAACCTATCAATGGAAGGTTGACAAAACTAGGTGGTTGGGTCTGAAATGGAGAAGAATCACTGCCAATCCCAGGAGGCCAGCCCTGCTTCCAGACATTAGCTACCAATACTCTGTTGTGGAAATCATCGTGCTGTCCTAACAGGTGTCCCTAGTTTTTCATCTTGTGCCCTAGAACTTCTCCTTAACAATTTAATTGCACAAAAAACGATCACTTCCGGTTGATCACAGATTTCTTCTAACTCAATACTGTCAGATTATAGTTGTATTTCATCCTTCCACCCACTCCACCAAAGTAACACCAATGGCATTATGCTTCTTAAGCAAAAAGAAATATATTCCATCAGAGCAGACCCCAAAGCTTTTGTCAACAAAAACAACAAAAAAATGAAACTAGAAATTGATGAAGCCATTATTAGTCATCACAGTGGTTTTTATAAGATCCTTTTCTATCTTACTCTATCATTACTTAAGAGGTAGTGAGTTTACAACTCCGAAAAGTTAACGAAACCATCCCCAGCCCGATTTTAGTGATTTTTTAAAAATACATCACAAAATAATACCTAAGAAGAGTAGGGTCAGCAGGGGTTGTGGCGCTTGACTTGCAAACATCAACCGGGTTCCAGGAGGGGATACTGTATGGTCTCAGATCCCCCTCTAGAGTGATCCCTGAGCACAGAACAAGATTAAGCCCTGAACATAGTAGGGTGTGACCCAAAAGCAAACAAACAAGATTTAAAAAGTAATGCCTAAGAAGGGAGAAGACCTGCCTAAACTGATGTGATGCATGAGAAAACAGGAGCCATCCCTTCTTCCGCACTGAAATACCCCTCTGCAATACCAACCTTTCCCCAGCTCTGGCTGATGCATATCAATACTGCCACCCTAAGGCAATGCTGCTTACTGCAGCCATATCCAACTGAGCTCTACCATCATGATGAAAAATAGCTTCTCTAAGATGCAGCACAAAATGTGTGTGTGTGTGTGTGTGTGTGTGTGTGTGTGTGTGTGTGTGTGTCCACCACTTCGCTTTCCAGATCTCTGAGTAGGTTGGCAAATGAGTTATAGCCCAGTCACTGCCCTTGGACTTCCATAGTCGCATGAAGGTCACTTCAGGTCCAGTGCACTTGAATTCTGTCATGATTTGTCTGCACTCATCTTTGATACCTTATACATAGTCAGCTTCTAAAACTTCTCTGCCTCTCAAAGCTTTAGGTATGACTTTCTTTTCTTTGGGGGTGGGTGGGATGTAGTTAAACATACTTAGCTGCAACTGGCAGATCTCAAGGCATACTCCTGACTATGCTCAAGGGACCACATGTGTTGCTGTGGATTGGTCTGGGGAACCCCAGTTTCCCACACAAGGCAAATGCCTTAAGTCCTGAACTAACTCTAAGGTCCAATTTTTATTATTATCAACCATCTTTTGCAGCCCATCCTCTTCGTACTACTCCTACAATGATACTCTAAGACCTTTGCAAAACATCTAGAAAAAGCAGGCAAAGGAGTCTGTCTTCCTCTCTCTTAAAAACTATACAAAACGGTGGATGGAGAGATAGCACGAAGGTAAGGCATTTGCCTTGCATGCAGAAGGATGGTGGTTCGAATCTCGGTGTCCCATATGGTCCCCTGAGCCTGCAAGGAGCGATTTCTGAGTGTAGAGCCAGGAGTAACCCCTGAGTGCTGCGGGTATGACCCAAAAACCGAAAAGAATAATAATAATAAACCATACATAACTAACAAGAAACCCAAAATAAGCTATCTTTAAAAAATACTGATGAAAGGCCACTGTGAATACAGTAGTAAGCCCTTTACTTGAGAGGTCATTTGTTAAGGTCTACATGGATGCTTGAAACTGTGTCTACATCTGGTTGTGACACATACTCTGCTTCTCCTATACAGTTATGCCTATGATGAAGTTGAAATTATACACTAGGCAGAGAAAAGGGATTAATAGTTTCTGACAATAAACAGTATCGGTATGTTGCAAAGCAAAACTGTAAAAAATAAAAAAATCTCACTGAACTAATGTTTGGGGACTGAGTTGTCCAAGGTAACAGAAACTGCTGATCTAGGGGAAAGAAAGAGCCAGAGCTCCAAGGAGAACCACAGTGTAGGAAAAACAAAACTTGGCAAGTTGATGCCACTAGAACAAAGCCCAAGCAGCAGTCCAGCTCTATAGTAGCTTAGGGGTTGGAACCTACAAGGGTGAAGAGCCCACCAATAGGCCACCAAGAGAGATGGGCATAGGCACCACAGAGGCAGCTGTGTGGCCAGTGGCCAGCATCTCAGGAAGACTCCAGGATGCTGAGTGTGGTAAGATGCAGGTCCATGCGTGTCTGCTCCATGCCACAGACAAACCATAGCAAACTTGCCTTCATAAATCACTTCAGACTCTACCCGAGATGATGCTCAATAGAAAGAAACCTTTAGGCAAGATGGCATAAATGCCAGAGAGCCACAAAGTCTCTCACACAAGTCTTCTCTCACACAAGTCTTCCTCAGAAACTGTTCTTCTGTCCAAGAGGAAAGAGGAAGAAGTGGAGGAAGAGGAAGAGGAGGAGCAGGAGGAGAAGGAGGAGAAAGAAGAGAAGGAGGAAAATGGAGGGAAAGGGGGGAAAGAGAAGGAGGGGAGGGGAGGAGGAGGAAAGATAAAAAAGAGAATACACTGAGAAGTATTAATTTTTTTAAATAAGCAAATAACAGGCACAATTTACCTGTGCAAGTCCAGAGAACAAAGCATGGCCAAGTGCACAGTGCTAGGGCCCCAGGCCTTCACAGTTCTGGCACACAGTAGAGGGGCCCATGGTAAATATTTTAGCTGAATTTGATAAGTAAATGGGCAATCTTCTAAAACTGTATTTCAGATATTATTGGTATCCTGGTAAAAAGTGATTTGGGGTCATTAGTCCTTTCTGGTTTTCCTGAAATGAAACAGACACATGTTATGTATTGTGCCAAGTTTAATTAAGGCTAATGTTATTTAAAAAAAACTTAAACTAAAGACAGCAAATATTTGCTGAGTTTTTACTGTATGGACATCATTGTGCATAATTCTACTGTGGGCCTTAAAAGGGAATCTGGAGCACTTCAGGCCAAAGTAGCCATCTAAAGAAAGAGAGCAAGTATGAGAACCAGGCATGGTAGAAAGTTTGGGATTATCAGACTGGGGAATAAAAAACACCCCCATCAACCTGGTAAATCCTTGGATTAATATAAAATTAATATAATTAATAATATTAATATAAAAACATTCATAAGCAGATGGGCTTATAAAGCCCAGGTTCAAGCCCCAATTTACTGTATGAGAAATTAAGAATAGCTCTGCTGGGTTCATTAGCACACAGGATGGACATAGGTGATGAAAATAATCTAAGCTAGTTCAATGGATTGCTCACAAACTAAAGCATAGAGAATAAAGATGGGGAGAAGAAACGGACAAAACATACCAGGATTATTGCATAACTTCCAAGGAGGTATTTTATACATTATGGGAACACCTAAAGCAGAAAAGAGAAAGCACAGATGCCTGGAACAATAACTGAGAACATACCCCAAATTAAAGTCAGATGGCAAATATAGATCCTGGAAGCTCAGAGAATACCAAACAAGATGAAAGAGGAGAAAAACTAAAGCTACACCTAGGTATATCATTTTGAAATTATAGCAAAATAAAAATAAAGAAACACATTTTTAAAGAAAAAATAAAATAAAAAATTTTGTTAAAAATGTAACAAAGGATTATATCCAAATTCTACCTGGGAAACAAGGAAGCAAAAAGAGAATGGAATGAAATATATACAGGGTTGAAAGGGAAGAAAAACACCATGAACCTAGAATCCTGTGCACTCTGAAATAATCCTTCAAAGGTTGAGGAGAAAACAAAAGACATTTGGGCAGGCAAACAAAACTTGAGGGAGCTCATTCAAAGAATGAAAAGGGAGATAAATAAATGGATGGCTTTTTTTTTTTCTCAATTTAAGATGCTACCTCATTAACCATGAAACATCTTTGGCAACTTTCATTTGAAAAAAAAATCACTTGAGAATTTTCTTCTTTCTCTCACTCTCTCTCAATCTCTTTCTCATTCAATCTCTCTCATTATAGCAAAATTCCCAGGTAGTATCTGATCTCTTTCATCAATGATTCTTTATTATTCATGTTCAGTCTATTCTAATCTGACTGACCTCCACACCATGGCACTTAAGGTATTCTTGTCAACATTTCAGAAACTTCCCTGATGCTAAATTCTTTCTTGTTTGTTTATTTTGGGGCCATACCTGGTGTTGATCAGAGGCCACTCCTGGCTCTGTACTCAGAAATCACTCCTGGCAGGTTGTGGGGGGACCATATGGGATGTCAAGGATCAAACCTTGGCTGCATACAAGGAAAATATACTTCCTGTGGTACTATCACTCCAGAGCCCTACTGCCAAATTTTATTTAAAGGTTTTATCTTTACCTTCCTGAACATTCCAAGGAAGGAACCACTCACTCCCTCAAACATGAGTCTTCATTTCTGCAATGTTAAACCTCAGCTTTCACCTGTTCTCACTTTAGGCTCCCTGTCTGATTTGTTGAATTCACCTGACCTCAAAATTTTACCTGACTTGTTGAATTAACCTGACACTTGATTGAATCCTAAGTGGCACACTTGAGGTCCCAGCTCTTGATTTTGCTGTGACCACAAAAGCCCTATAGTTGTCAACTGACACTAGAGCATATAAGCCATATCCTTTTCAAAGGCAGTAAATAAGCACAGCTTAGTTTCTCAAAACACACCCTAGAAACTCATCTTCTTCCCTCTTCCCACTAATTCTACATCTAATTCATGAACAAATTCTGTTGCCCTCAATATTGTCCTCAAATATTTACCTTAAATTTGCCTCTGATTCTACATCTTTACTTCTATCATTTCAGCATAAACCGGTGTCTTCACCACAATGTTTCGAAGTTGTTCTCTTTCGTATCTCCAATCACCCTTCCTTATAGTGCATGAGTGACATTTGTAAAGACAGGCCCAATGGAAATGGTCCATCTCTCTCTACTTAGAATCTATCTGACCTTCTTCATGAACGTGGAATAAAGTACAATAGACAAGAGCTGGCTCTTATTTTGGTCACCATGACATGCCCCATCTCTGTAAGTCACTTTCCTGGTTTCTGTCTCTTCCTGTAAATACACTCACAGTTCCTGTCCATTTGCTCCTTCTGATTGGTTTCTCCTACTCTGCATACATATAGATTTTCTTCTTTAGTATCTCAACTCAAATTTTTATATCTTTTCTATTTTATATCCTTTTTATTGCTATATGGAAGTGATAAAATATCCACCAAATTCTGTCAAGCCTCCAACTTCATTTCCCTTAAAGCATTTAAAATTATGTGTACTGATCATGTTTATTATTAAGGGGTTACAATGAGGTAGGATGCACATTTACTTGAGTATCATATATATTCTCTGGGATAATATGAGATATACATTCCATACACATCCTTGGGACATAAACTTTAATTTGATTGATCACAGTGATCTCAAAGCTTTAAGTTCTGTTTGCTACCACAAAATAGCTGCTGAGTTAATATCTGTCAGATAAATAAGTGTATTATCCTCATTATAAACAATGATGCATTTAAAAACTGTGTTAATGCTTTTCAGTGTACACCTGGAGGTGCTCAGTGTCACTCCTGTCTCTGGTCTCAGGAATCACTCCTGGCTGTGCTCTGGGGACCTTATGGTTTATATGGAGAACTCAGATCAGCTGTGTGCAAGGCAAACCCCCTATCCACTGAACTATCTCTTTGACCCCTGTCACTGTCCTATCTCTCTGGTCCCTGTTACTGTGTTTAGGTGTCAATGCTCAAAGAATACTCCTTGTATTTTTTGTTTATTTTTTTATTTGGGGGTCACATCAGCAGTGCTTAGGAATAACTCTTGGTTCTGCACTCAAGAATTATTTCTGGTGGTACTAGGGGACCATAGGAGACGCTCGGATTGAACATGGATCGACAGCAAGCATCCTTTCCAGTGTGCTATAGCTCCAGCCCCACTCTTTGTACAGTTTAATAGTTATTGTAAAAAGGCCAGTCCAGATTTCACCAATCAATCATAAGAAAGAAAACCCTTCTAAAATGTTACATGTCCCTAAGGATAGCTGAATTTGGGGTGCAAGAATAATTCACCATCAAATTTTATGAGCAATTTAAGTTAAAATACACTTATCAGGGGCCGGCGAGGTGGCGCTAAAGGTAAGGTGTCTGCCTTGCAAGCGCTAGCCAAGGATCAGGACCGCGGTTCGATCCCCCGGTGTTCCATATGGTCCCCCAAGCCAGGGGCGATTTCTGAGCGCTTAGCCAGGAGTAACCCTGAGCATCAAACGGGTGTGGCCCGAAAAATCAAAAAGAAAAAAAAATACACTTATCATAGTATCCACATATTCAAACCACAGCTTCTCATATCTTGAACTTATAAACTGCGACTCCAAAGAATGCTTTTCTCCCTGCTTTTGTGAAACCTGAATAAATATTATTCTCACTAATGTGTGATTTTACATTTTACCACTAGAGGGCAATTTTGTACTATGGTAGGCACAGTTATCAACAAGGAGCAGTACCATCTAAGAATTTTTACCAAAATTAATTACCCCTAGTTCTGATACCTTAAAATCAAAACTTCTAAAATTCAAAGGAGTTGTTTCTAATCCAGGAAACAGGATCAGAATATTACTGGATGTCACTGACATGAGACCATCTTATTCAAACTGTTTATTAAAAATAGACCCCTACACTCTTGTTAGACTAAAGATTCCCAACCACCCATCAGATAACGGGTTAAGATCTAAGATATACAAGGTATTGACAGAACTTAGCAAGAAAAAAATATAACCTCATCAAAAATGGGGAGAAGAAATGAACAGACATTTCCTCAAAGAAGAAATATAGATGGCCAAGAGGCACATGAAAAATTGCTCCACATCACTAATCAGGGAGCTGCAAATCAAACCAATAATGCAAATCAAAAACAAAATATCTCATGCCACAGAGACTGGCACACATCATAAAGAACAAGAGCAACCTCTGCTTGTGTGGATGTGGGGAGAAAGGAACTCTCATTCACTGCTGGTGGGAATGCCATCTAGTCCAGCCTTTCTGGAAAATAATATGGACATTCCTTAAAAAATTGGAAATTTAGCTCCCATGTAATCCAGCAATATCACTCTTAGGGACATACCCTAGGACCACAAAAGCACAATACAATGATGCCCTCTGACTCCTATGTTCATTGCAGTGCTATTTACAATAGCCAAAATCTGGAAACAGCCCAGATGCCCGACAACAGATGAGTAGCTAAAGAAACTATGGTACATCTACATAATGAGATACTACACAGCTGTTAGAAAAAAATGAAGTCATGAAATTTTCCTATACATGGATGAACATGGAGACTATTACAATGAGTGAAATAAGTCAGAGGGAGAGAGGTAAATGCAGAATAGTCTCACTCATCCTCATCTATTGGATTTAAGAAAAATAAAAGACAGTATAGTAATAATAGCCAGAGACAATAGAGATGAGGGCTTGAAGCACCACCCCACAAAATGTGGTATGCACAGTTCGAGAAATAACTACACTACAACTACCATAACAATGATAGAAAGATAAATACAATGCCTTCCTTGAAGACAGGCTGGGGGTGGAAGAGGAGAGAAATGGAAGAAATTAGTGACAGGGAAGTTGCACTGGTGAAGAGAGGGTGTGCATGTTATGCTGAAACCCAATTATGAACATGTTTGTAATCATGGTGCTTAAATTTAAAAAAAATGTTTAAGAATAATCTAATAACCTCTCCCCCCAAAAAAAATATTCTCAACAATTTGAATTTCCAATACTACTTTGGCAGACCGGCACCTCGCTGGGTCCCAAGCAGGGCAGGTAAGAGAGCTGAAGAGGCCCAGACCGGACCAAAACGTCCCTGAGTCCCAGGCGGGGCGGGGAAAAAGCCCAGGAGTTCCGGACATGACCAAAACGTCCATGGGTCCCAAGTGGGGCGGGGAGAGATCCCAATGCTACTTTGTCCCTTTCAGATGATCTTGTCACAACTGTCTGGAAGCAGCATTAACTCAAGAATTTTTAAAAACTGCCCAAATGCGGGGCGGCGAGGTGGCGCTAGAGGTAAGGTGTCTGCCTTGCAAGCGCTAGCCAAGGAAGGACCCCGGTTCGATCCCCCGGCGTCCCATATGGTCCCCCCATATGGGGGCCAGAGGCAATTTCTGAGCGCTTAGCCAGGAGTAACCCCTGAGCATCAAACGGGTGTGGCCCGGAAAAAAAAAAAGTGCCCAAATGCTTTCAATCCAGTCTTGCAAGAAGATCAAGACCAATGTTCACACACACACAATTTTGTGTACTCACGGGATCCAAAAAAAGTAGAAAAGTCATTGAATTACCGAGTTCTCAAGGCTTACAGATTCTTATCACTCATTTAATAAAAATTCTAACTCCCAATTAAGGGAAAAAGTAAATTCTCTGAACACATCCCACTTACTATTAAGCAATGTTTACTGCTCTGTTAATAATCTTGTCTGAGACAAATATATATATATATATATAATTCTGGTATTTATCAACATATCTATTCTGGAATATATATATACATATATATATTCAATTCTGTTGAAGAAAACTAGCCCAACTTTGATTTAAAAGCCAAAAGCTAGAAAATACTACAAAATAGATCGCACCATCACAATTCTCTTTTTTTGTTTTTTTTTGGGGGGGGTCACACCTGATGACACTCAGGGGTTACTCCTGGCTATGTGATCAGAAATCGCTCCTGGCAGGTTCAGGGGACTATATAAGATGCCGGAATCAAACCTGGATTTGTCAGGGGTCCACTACATGCAAGACAAACGTTCTACCGCTATGCTATTGCTTCAGCCACCATCACAATCTTCTTAATTGTTTTTCAGATCTCCAGGATAAGCCAAGCCCTAAGAAAACTCACTGGTGACCATCAGGCAGGGATAATATCTTCAGATATTCACATTCTCCACTCATGCCTTTGCTGAGAGGCACCTGAAACTGACTCTCAATTATGCAAAAAGATTTTCTTCAGAAATTTTAATTCCAAAACTCCAAAATGAGTTGTTACCTTAGTAATAAGACAAGAATCAGGACAAGGATCAGGATACCTAGCAGGATCTCTGTAAGAACTGTTAGCATTTCCTCAACTTATGGTTTCATTTTTCAGTTAGTGGCTCTCTGAAAGGGAGTTGAAGTTACAGAACCAAGTATAGGGAACACATGGACTGGTGAGAGGAATGGGTTGATGAGTTCAGCTGGGCAGACCAGATCAGTATCAAAGAAGCTGCCTTCCCAGGCTCCCACATGCTGGTCCCTGAATAGTCTACTGAATATTCCAACTGAGCTCATCCTCTTGGCCCACAATGATATTAGCACCTTTGCCTGATCAATTCATGTGAATTATTGTATTTGTTTGATATACAGAATATGAGCAGCAGGAAAGCTGTTCATTAATGTTTACATCTTTTCTTATCCCAGATCTAGGATATCAACTCCTTCAGGAAACAAGCTGAGAAAGAGAACCAACTCAAATCTACTTCTCAATGAATGTAGGCCTCTCCTTGATAAAAGCATGAGAAAAAATAAAATTGTGTAGGGAAGAAACTAGCGTGGGAAGAGGGTATTTGCACTAGATTCTACCACAGAATCAATGGTGGCACTTAGACAGCATATCCAGACAATGGGAAGCACAGGGCTTTGAGACTCATAGCCAGATTCTCTGGCTTGTTATTTTACCTACTAGTGTCTCAAATTCCTCATCTACCAAATGGAGCCACTCTATCCATATCTCTATGGATAGCAGGTGAAATAACCCATTAGATTAAATACAGTTGTCCCCTTTCTACTTGGCTTCCTGGTCCACAGAAGCTCAAAAGCTAACACTCCCTTTCCCAGAGCCCCTAGTAGCAAGGGCTTTTGATGTGAGCTGTGCACGCCAATCAGAGCAGAAGTTGGGAATGATGAATAGGTTCCTTCAGCACTTAACTGATGCAGCTGCTTTGTAGGATGGTAAAAATAGGCATTTGCACTACAGAGTTTGAGTCTATATTTCAAACTTTGTGGTAATACGAAGACCTTTAGCATTATTGAATGAGGGTACAACCTCAGAGGAGGAAGCTCCTGGACCTAGGGAATCAGTTACATGTTAGTCTGCGTCATCACAAAAGGTCTGGTCAATTGTCCCACTGATTGTGAGATCCTCAAGCCCTGTCCAAAGTCACTTCCACTTTAAGTGTCTAAAGAGATTTCTTCTTTCTCTTCTCAACCCTGACTAATCTCCCATGTACAAAGTGCTTGACAGCTTCTGACACTTGTCCAATGCTCTATTACTGTTGTTCATTATTATTTATATTTGACCTTAATCAAGTTATTTATGTACATTAAACCTGAATTTTGTATGTTGACCTGCTTCTGTAGTGTACTGTGCAGATCATTTAGGCTTTGTACAATACAAAAAGTTCTCAATAAACTGTATCTATAATTGTTAATGTCAGGTGTTAGCCTTTCAATCATTTTTTTTGTGTGTGTGTCAAATAGTTTGATATTAGTCTTTGAGCTCCACTCATTCATATTACAATATACTCTTTGGCTGGAACAATATATTCCAATGCACAGATGTGCTCCAATGTCTGTCCTATTGGGATTTCTTTTTTGTGCACTTAGTAATGTCCAGAGTCAGGTTAACCTTAACAAAAATAGTCTCTTTGTACTTATATCTATAACCACTAGAAGGCAGTCAAGCCCTTGAAAACCAGTAACAGCAAATCCAGCAAATTCTGGGTCTGTGTTTTCCATATAACATATATTCCAAACATGTTTCTTCTGTTACAGCAGCCAGTGAGAAAAATAAAATAAGAATGCTTAATATAAAAGAATACAAATTTCAGTTCAAGCAGCAAATATTTAATAAGACAGTTTCATAAAAATTCTAAGTATAGTGTTTTCTTATGTGGTTTCTTTGTGCTTTTTAAAAGCAAGACCATTCAACAGAGCCTGCATACAAATGTGGCGGGTTTTTTGTTTTGTTGTTGTTGTTTTGGTTTGGTTTGGGGGGCCACACCTGGTGATACTCAGGGGTTACTCCTGGATATGCACTCAGAAATCGTTCCTGGCTTGGGGGACCATATGGGATGCCTGAGATCAAGCCAAGGTTCATCCTGGGTCAGCCGAGTGCAAGGCAAACACCCTACCACTGCATCACCACTCTGGTCTCTCAAGTATGGTGTTTTTTTTTATTTATAAAAGAACCAAGTAGCTTGTGAGTCATTATAAAAGAAACAGGAAGACCTGTCAGATTAATCAGTGTGAAGACATACAATCCTGGAAACACAGAGTGCTGGGAATACCTTAAAAGGACACGTGTCATTAGTGGGTGTCATAGGCACAAGTGCTGAGAACTTACAGATTTTTCAATATGCTAGAATAAAAGTAAAAATCATGAAATTATAACTCCACACTTTTAAGTAAAATCTGTTTTACAAACACACACAGAGTTAACCCAAAACTCCAAGAAAAATATAAAATTGCTGGTATTTTTGTTGAATAGTATTAGTATATTAAGTAAAAATTGACATCTTTATAAGATCATATTTTATTATCCATTAATTTAGTCATGTCTAGATTTTATTATAGCTAAATGATGTTTTATACTTTTTTACATAGAGAGTTTTCACACTTAAGGAATTTGGGTATTTTCAGGTGTTTAAAATAAATAGTAGCTTCTTAAATTTTATTTCTGTTAGCTATTGTAAATGCACTTATTTCTCTGTAACCAATTAGTCTAAAATGTTAGGTTATTTTATTAATCAATATTAATGATATGTCAAATCTCTAGAATTTCCTACATATGCCTATATTTAAAAATAATGTCAACTATTTTCTAAACTCTTCCAATCTTGAATTTTTTCTTTCTCACTGCAATGCTTGGGGCCTTCAGTTACTAGGAGATAAAAGAGTGTCAGTAGCATTCTGGTTTTGTGTCTGGATGAATAAGCTTTACAGCCTATCATCAACACATGTCATATTTGTTTAAAAATTTGGAGGTTTTGTTTGCTTTGTTTTGATTGTTGGGTATTGAACATGTGTGAACTACATTCTACCCCTGTGCCTACACTGGACCTTTTGTATTTTTATTAAACTTTTTTATTAAATAACTGTCAGGTTAACTGATTTTCACCCTAATCAAAGACGGCTTCTTCATTACATATATTTCTCCCACCTGGGCAGACAGAAACTCTGGATAGGCTCTCTACCCCAATTTGTTCTCCACCTCTGGAGGAGATTTTATTCTTCTCAATAGACTGCTGTTCCAGTGGACCTCGCTCTCTTCATGTGGTGAAAGGATCTCCAACCTGTTTCATCTTTCCAGCTTGGTTTGGATTATCTCCTGCAGTGGCCCTGTTTTTATACCCTGAAGATTGGAGTCTGAGAAATTATCTAAAGTAACTTTTGTTTCTTTGATATGGGTGCTATAAAGAGTTATTTTTCAGATCTTACTCCTGGTTCTGTGCTTAGGTAATATATGTGGTGCCGGGGACCAAACATGGATTAACTACATGCAAGGAAAGCTGCTTTATCTTTCTGATCCCTTCACTAAACAACTTTAACTTATTAATTCCATTCATTTTATTTGTTCTGTTTAATTATTTTTCTAATTTTATATAACTGTATTGACTTTTGTTTAGTTTTTTTCTACCAACTAACAATGAAGTGGGGCCTTAGTTGATACTTAGCATTTTTCTTTCTAAATTTATGCATGTAATGTTGATTATAAAGTTACACCCCATGACTACTTAAGTGCTCAAGACCCTCCATGATTGTCACTAGATTGCTCTATGCCATAAGGCCAACACTATTATCATCATATTATCTACACTATATTTTTAAAATTAATTTATTAAAAATTTATATGGAATGATAAAATTCTAGTAGCCAGAGGAATACTAAAGGAAAGAGCGACAGGAGGTCTTTTGTTTCCTGACTTTAAGTTATTCTATAAAGTTATAATAAATTGAAATTGTGTGGTGCTGATAGAGGCAGTTTTTCTAATCAGTAAAATAGAATTAATAGGCTAAGGCAAATCCTCAGGTATTGGAACAATTTATCTGTTAAATGGAGCAAATTGTGTTGAGAAAACTAGTTAGTCAAATACAAAATAAAAGAATTTACTCAAATACCCTACCTCACACCATGCACAGAAGTTAATTCAAAATGTATTAAGAATCACAGCATTAAACCTGAATCCCTAAAATATTGAGAAAAACATAAGCAGAACTCTCTGTGATATTTACTTCAGAGGTATCTTCAATTATTAGTTGCCACTGGATAAGAAAACAGAAACAAAACTAAACAAATGGAATTATTTTAAAATAAAACATTTCAGCACTGCCAAGGAAATGATGACAAGGATAGAAAGACACCCAATTGAGTGGAAGAAAAGAATCACTCATTATATTTCTGCAAAGAGCTAAGATTCCAGATTTATAAAACACCAAAAACTTTAATAACAAAAATTAACAATTCCACTCAAAAAATAAAGAGTGATGAGAAGAATTTTCCTCACAAATGGTATATGAAAAAATATTCCTCATCATTTATCATCAGGAAAATCCAAATATAAACATCAGGTTTCATCTCCCACCTGTGAAAATCTTCAAAAAGATTGGGAAAAAACAGTGCTAGTGTGGATGTGAAAAAGAAACCTTCATCCACTGTTTGAGGGAGTGCTATCTGGTTTTATCTCTAACATAAAGAGTATAGAGACCTCTCAAGAAATTAAGAACTGGGCCTTCATATGACCCAGTGATATCACTTTTTGGCATCTGTCCCAAGAATACAAAAGCCTATTCTTAGTAGGACTATAAAGAAGCAACAAGAAAACAAACAATGGCCAAAGCTAAGAGACTTTGAGAGGCAGCCTCTATTGGGCCAGAAAGGGGTAGGGTACTTGTCTTGCACATGGCTGACCAAGTTTTGGTCCCTGGCACCCACAACCTGTGGTACCCAAGTCCAACAAGAGAAAGAGTGATTCCTGAGCACAGAGCTAGGAGTAAACTTTGAGTAGTACTTGATGTAACCCAAAGATTAAGAGAGAGAGAAAGATAGGAGAGAGAGAGAGACAGCATATAGAACTTGATGTTAAGTGCAGATGGGGAATGATGAGAGAGAACATAGAGACAATGATAGAAGATGTTGGTATTCAGGTGATATGTATCAATATCATATTCCTGAGACATTAGTAGGTTGATAGTACAGTGGATAGGGCGCTTGCCTTACAAATGGCTGACATGAGTATAGTCCCCATATAGTGGTTTCCTGAGCTTATATGGTTCCTTGAATTCACCAGGAATGACTCCAAAGAGCAAGCCGAGTTATCAGTAAATACTGAGCACTTCTAGGTGTGGCCCAAAAGCAAAATAATAAAACAGAACATTGTTAATCAAGGTTCCTAAGCAAAGAAACAAAAAAATAATCTTATGCATAGAAGACTTTCAGTAGAAATTTCCAATTAGAAAGAAAAGTAGCTTGGAAATAACCAATTAATTTAATCAATCTGAAATCCCCAGCTACTTTGATATGAATGTAGCTCTGATCATTTATATACATTATAATGCTATATTACATTGTTTTCTTCTAAGTCCTTAGAATCGGCCTATCTTACGCTTCATTCTATGTCTGTTCTTTGTTTGATGTATCTCAGCCATATTGTATCTCACACACACCCTAAGCATCAACTGCAATTCCAGCTTGGGATACTAAGTAGTTACATTATATACACCAAATACTATATAGATCACACAACATTTAATTCCCCTCTTTAAGCTTAATTGCTATCTTGTTGTAGGAGTGCTTTCTTCACAATGGTAATTTTTGGTATTTATCTTATTTTTATAGACAGTCAAAATTATTAGATGAATTATAATTTTATCTTAGTCAAAAAAGTTAAGAGGCAATTTCAGATGTTTTCTATCTTTTTAATGACTTGTTTCTACCTTCCAATCAAAGATTTTGAGTTACCAAGTTCATGTTGTTAATAAAGTATGATTTAGGGACTGGAGCCATTTAGGGACTGGTAGGGCATTTGCCTCGCACGAGGCTGACCCAGGACGATCCTAGGTTTGATCCCCGATGTCCCATATGGTCCCCCAAGTGAGGAGCAATTTCTGGCCACAAAGCCAGGAGTAACCCCTAAGAGTCACCAGGCATGACCCGAAAAAAAACAAAAAAATTAAGAATGAAAATACATTTTAAAAAAGCCTATGATTTGAACTTAAAAGATTACAATTTTACTTTTTTGTGCTGGTTACATAATTTGCATGAAATTAAAGGGCATGATTAATTTTCTTTTAATTATCAATTCTCCTTCAAGGACAGTATGAATAAGAAAAAAATTAATTCTAATTCATAGACCAATGGGGTAACAGAAATATTGTAAAGGACCAAGAGTAGTTTCTGCATCAGGGAGGCTGGGCTCAGTTGATTAGACCATTTGGACTTCTGAGCACTTCAAGGGTGAGTTCTCAGACCAGACTCAGGAATAGCCTCCCAGTATTGCCAAGTGTAGCTCAAAATATGACCCAAGATAAAAGGACTGAACTGTTGTTTGGAGAGAGATGTTTTGATATACATGTTTTTAATTTATGCAACATTTAACATGGTTTTGTCCCATGAATATAGTCTAGTACTGACCTTGCCAGTCCTATGAAAATGAACATTTATAGTCATAATGGTGACAGTATATGAAAGGGTATATAAGTAGGCACAAGTCCACAAACTCCTTTAGTAAAAACAGTTACTAGTTGTTTGAACTGGCTTCATGAATCTCAGTAGATGGATAGCCTATTTTCCTTTAAGTGACACCTTCTAGATAGTAACAGAGAGTGAAGATGATCCAAGAACAACTATGGTCAAAATTTTATCTGATAGGATGATTAAAGGAGAAGATACATGGCACAACTCTAAATAAGGAGAATTGTCCATTGCTGGAAGTTTCTGGAAGCCACAAAATCCTTAGAAACACCCCTCATATTTTATCTCAATGCAATTTATGGAAATGTTTTTCTCCAAATCTCACTGTTATCCAAAAATGCCAATATTTTTTTTATTATTCCTGAAGCAAATAAAAAACAGCTTCCTATCTATTTTCTAGATATTTTCTAGAGTTATCTGGTAAGTTATATGTTGCTTTTTATTTTAAAATTTAAGGATGAGTGTATTACTGCAATAAGATCTTATTTTTCTTGTTTCTATTGCTGTTAGTTTCCTGCATGTTAGTTTCCTCCTATGAGCCCTGTTATCACTTCTCCTGAATCAATAGGAAGTACATTTTCACCTGGCATTCCTTTTATTTTTTTTAAACTTGCTCCTCCAACAACCCAGGTTTTTGTTTTTATTTAAGTAAAAAATAATCTCTATCACAGTAATTTTCTGTGCTACACTCCTCTAAGTTCTTATAATGCTCATCAAAATTCCTCTACTTTTCCAAATCCAGTACATGATCCACCTTTATGCAATATTGTTTTAGCTGATAAAGGTATAGGTAAAGAAAGGTCTAAGACTAATACTAACATTACACAATCATAGCAGCTGCCATCTTGCTATGCTGTCTTTTCTAAGTGCAGTAAATATGTTCCCTAAAATTGTCCACAATGCATTCCATTTTCTACAGAATTGATCCAAATTCACAGTACTTAATAAGTAATTAATTATGTAGTCCTTGATGAACTAATGAGTGAATTACAAGTACCTTGAGGCAAAACCAAAAGTCCATCTTATAATTAAATTTCTCTCTTGCTGCTTTTAAGAACTCATTCCAGAAAATAGAAAAGCACATCAGTAATTGTGGTTGTAATTTTTCTTGCTTTGTACATAAATTTCCAGTAAATAAAATCAAACTTTTTAGATTCACACTATACTGTTTGCATCTTACCTCTGTTTTTATGTGCAGCACATTTGCCAGTGACAAATACCAGAAGTATTTATAAAGACAATCTTAGATAAGTTTCCAGCACCAGTGTACCTCATTATAGATGAGAAAATGCAGAAGGGCCCTATTGCTTCATCATCATGGGTTCTTGTTGCTAAGAGCACACTGTAAAACATTGCTGGCAACTCTTGAGTCTTCTGTTAAGCTAGGAACTAAATATGGGTGAGATTTTTCTATGAGGCAAATATAACCAATGAACACTTTATTTTTCCAACCAGAACCTGTTCATAATGTCACAGAAAGACTTACTGAATCAAATTATAACCCAAATAACCTTCAAAATTTGGCTTCTGACATGCCATAGATGTCCATCTAAACCAAACATGACTCTTAAGCATGGTTTATGTCAAGCAAATAACTTCTGATTGAAACAGCCACTAAGTACATTAACCCATATTTTTTAGGATAGCATGTTTTACTTCTTTGATATATTCACGGGCTATGTTCTGGGGAAGAAAATGCTCTGTAAATTTGAAGACATTCTAGAAATACAACATTAAGTAGATTTCAATTATACATAATTTATATATATATATATTCTATATATGCACACATATACGTAAGCTTCCAAAAGAAAATTAAAGTAGAAAATTTTCTGATTTTAAATATTATTTGGAGTCATTTTCAGTAAAGGCTCCAAAGTCCAGAGTTTTGTCAGCAATTACAAGTAACTTGAGAAGCAGCTTCATAATGTTGATGTGATTGAGCTCTCTCCGCACCAGTGTCACATAAAAATAACCAAGATGTGTCTGGTCTCTTTAGCATTAAGGGAGCAGTTCATACTACAAAGTCACTGATTCTTGAGATGCTAAGCCAGTTATAGAACTTTAATGCAAGAATCTTGGAATGATGCATATATATACATATATATAATATATTAAAGTTCCAAAATTATGGTAGTAATTATAAACACTTGTTTATAAATATATGTACATAATATTCCCAGGTATGTTTTAGGTTCAAAAATAAGTTATACTTCTATATGTGGCTTATATATAAACATGTATGTATTTATATGTACACATATTATTTGAACTATTTGGATTCCAGAACAATAATAGAGCAAGAGACTCTAGAGATCCTTCTTAACGCACACAGGTTTCCCTTATTCTAAGGAGCAAAGAAAAAAACTGATGGGAACCATTTCTGGTTCTATGTATATTCAATCCCAGCTATTGAAGGTAGAGGATGAGGCAGAGGGGTGCAGGAGGTCATAGCTGAGAATGTGAAAAGACAACAACAAAAAAAGATGTGAATAACAAATATTTCTGAAGCAAAAAGAGAAGTTTCTGGGTGGAGAAACTAATTTGGCTATATGCACTTTAAAAATATCTGGAAATTCTGCCAGAGTTCAGATTCAAGTCTTACTAAAAGTTCTGATCTTACCTTCAAAATATTTGAATTCAGTGGTGATTTAAATCTTAGTAAAGCTGTAGCAAAGCAGAAAGCTGAAATGAATCAAACAGACAGGACTGACTCAGCCACCCATACTGAAAATTTTACAAAAGGAAAATAATAAAAGGCTTGTATTTCTTTATTAGTATGTAATATTTACTTCACAGTATGTACTGTTCTTTTTACTCACAATATTTCTCATAAAATCAAGAATTGTAAGACATCCATAACTGAAAAAGAAAACTACACTTAAGGGAACAAATAGTCATTAAAAATAAGCACATAGATGTCAGAGATTTTGGGATTCTTGCAGGTATTTTAAACTATTACACCAAATATTATAAATGACATATTAAAAATATTCTACATGTGGGGCCAGAGCGATAGCACAGCGGTAGGACATTTGCCTTGCACATGGCAGATCCAGGACAGACCTAGTTCAGTCTCCAGTGTCCCATATGGTCCCTCTAGCCAGGAACGATTTCTGAGCACATAGCCAAAAGTAAACCCTGAGAGTCACCAGGAGTGCCCCTCCTAAAAAAAAAATTATTCTACATGTGAAAAAATGATTACACAATTACACAAAATAAGAAAACTAGATTTTTTTAAAAAAATAAATAAGAATGCAAGATAGTTGTATTTAGATATATATCAAAAATTATTGGTCTATTCAATAGGCAACTTAGCAAAGTGGATAAAAGATATTAACAATAGGGCCTGGAGAGATAGCACAGCAGTGTTTGCCTTGCAAGCAGCAGATCCAGGACCTAAGGTGGTTGGTTGGAATCCCGGTGTCCCATATGGTCCCCCATGCCTGCCAGGAGCTATTTCTGAGCAGACAACCAGGAATAACCCCTGAGCACCACTGGGTGTGGCCCAAAAACCAAAAAAAAAAAAAAGATATTAACAATAAGAACAAAAATATCATTTCCCATGAATACAAGGGTCTTTGTTTTTTTTTGTTTGTTTGCTTGTTTATTTTTGTTTTGTTCTTTTTTGTTTTAGGGGGGCACATTCAGTGACACTCAGGGAAATCTCCTGGCTATGAGCTCAGAAATCACTGGTTTGGGGGACCATATAGGATGCCGGGGGGATTAAACTGCAGTCCATCCTAGGTTAGCACATGCAAGGCAGACGCCTTACACCCTGCGCCACTGCTCCGGCCCCTCCCTGAATACAAGTTTTAATTTAAAAAAAATATGCTACCAAAATTGCAAAACAAGAAATTGTACAAAATATCCAAAATCTATATGGAAACATCAAACTTGCTCTACATGTGGTATGTGCTCACATGGGATGAGACAAGAAAACTAACAACAACAACAACAAAAACCTAAAGAATAACAACTAAAAAGTCATATTGGCCAAATATTTTTTTAAAGAAAAGACATTTAGTCAAAGTAAATCAGCAGAGGTAAGTACCAAAACTCACACATAAAGCTGTCGTAGTCAAACAGTAGAAAATCAAAGACAGTGAGTATACTTTAAAAATATATAAAGAGGAGCTCCAGTTCTAAAAATCTGTGCTAAACCCTACATTGGATTATAAAGATAGCAATTATCAGCCTAGAATGAGCATTTTGCAAACAGCAATTTGAAGGCAAGGGAGAACAAAATCAAATTAGAAAACTGCAGCAATTTTGTCCTTGAGAAAGGAGAAATAGTGGGTAATATGCAAGCTTACACAGTATTTAGAACTCAGACATTATGCTACAGATTGAGATATCAGAGAACTTAATTCAGAAATTCCAAAGAAACTGAAAATTAAAACCAAATTTGAGAAGGAAGGCTCAAATGGAAGAGTTGATTTGGCCCTGATCAAAGGACACTCCAAAACCCTTAGTGGAAATCAAAAGTAGAAATACAAAAATTTCAACTGTGGCTTATAGAATAGGTGAGAGAGCTTGGAGTTTTTTCTCTATCAAAGAAGAGCTTGTAAATGGAAAAAAAAAAAAGAAAGTTATTTATAAGTTCCTCTTTTGATGGAACTAAATTGTAAATTCCTTACATTAAAAGTCATAAGATTTCCATTCATTTGCATTATAAAGTGTCACATTCTAAGAGTAAAGACTAAAAATTCAGAGGAAGAATAGGAAAAAATTAAACATTCTTGCCCTAATAAAATCTTTAGTCAGCTAACAATAATTCAGAGTTCTCAGCCATTAATTAAACTGCCTACTAAAACAATGTTCTACACAAAATATAAAAATATGTTCTTGAAAAGATATAAAAATACACCTCTGAAATGCATAGTCTATAATATATTACATGCAATAAAGATATAATAAACACTGAAAGATATGTGTCAACTACATAAATCAATTATTTTATACATCATATACAGTTTAATAAAATATATATAAAGAATAATATTTAATGCTATTTGCTAGAGAACACTGGTCATTTCTGTATAAATATATACATGGATATATTTCCATGCTACATAAAGTAATACAACTAAAAAGTAGTCAATTATATTAAAAAACCAAGCTGTTTAAATACACAATAGCACAACATGAAAAAAATCACTGGAATTGTAATTCAAATGAAAATAAACAAACATACAAGCCAAAGTTTTTTCCTTCTATTTTCCCCAAATTTTGCTGTGCCTATGCAAAAAAACAACTGCCATACACACACCTTTTTTTAAATATTTTTTATTTAAACACCTTGGTTAAAAACATGATTGTGGTTGGGTTTCAGTCATATCAGATGACACCCCCCCCCCATCACCAGTGCAACATTCCCATCACCAATGACCCAAATATCCCTCCTCCTCTCCCTGCCCCTACCTGTATTCTAGACAGGCTTTCCACTTCCCTCATATATTCTCATTGTTCGGATAGTTCACAATGTGGTTATTTCTCTAACAAAACTCATCAATCTTTATGGTGAGATTCATGAGGTGAGCTGTAACATCCAGCCCTCCTCTCTTTTGTCTCTGAAAATTGTTGAGAAATGTCTTTCATTTTTCTTAAAACCCATAGATGAGTGAGACCATTCTCTGTCTTTCTCTTTCTCTCTGACTTATTTCACTCAGCATAATAGATTCCATGTACATCCATGTATAGGAAAATTTCATGACTTCATCTCTCCTGATGGCTGCATAATATTCCATTGTGTATATGTACCACAGTTTCTTTAGCCATTCATCTGTTGAAGGGCATGTTGATTGTTTCCAGAATCTTGCTATGGTAAATAGTGCTTCAATAAATATAGGTGTAAGGGGGGGATTTTAGTATTGTATTTTTGTGTTCCTAGGGTATATTCTTAGGAGTGGTATAGCTGGATCATATGGGAGTTCTATTTCCAGTTTTTGGAGGGATCTTCATATCGCTCTCTAGAAAGGTTGAACTAGTCGGCATTCCTACCAGCAGTGGATAAGAGTTCCTGTCTCACTGCATCTCCACTAACACTGCTTGTTCTCATTCTTTGTGATGTGTGCCAGTCTCTGTGGTGTGAGGTGGTACCTCATAGTTGTTTTGATTTGCATCTCCCTGATGATTAGTGATGTGGAGTATTTTTTCATGTGCCTTTTGGTCATTTGTATTTCTTCTTTGTCAAAGTGTCTGTCCATTTATTCTCCGCATTTTTTGATGGGATTAGGTGTTTTTTTCTTGTAGAGTTCTGTCAATGCCCTGTATATTTTGGAGATTAGCCCCTTGTCTGATGGGTATTGGGTGAATAGTTTCTCCCAATCATTGGGACATACACCTTTTTTATTGTATTTTTTAAATCTCTTATCTTAAAAAAAAGAGAACTTAACTAAATCTTTTGCTATTGTATTAATAATTTTTGGAGATACAATAATTTCCACAAATACATTTGATACTGAGCTTTCTCTTCCTTCTTTTTCTTCTCTTCTCTTTTATTTTTTTTAGTTTTCTTTCTATTTTATTTCTATTTTTCTCAATAACTATGCTTTTCTTTATCTTGAAACAAATATATCATGATCAGTAATGTCAACTATGTGATGCATTTTTCTCTACTAATGTATACTCTTTCCAGTTATATTAAATTCACAGAGAAACTATATGTCAGAATTGAAACAAATAATTATTTTGAAGTTTGCTAAAGATATATAGACTTATGAAACTATGACCTATCTGATTTTTCTTAAAATTTCAATTATGTTATATAAAGTTATTTCAAAGATAAGCTTTAAAGAACACCCATGTCTTCTCATCTTTCTATCTAAATATGCTCAGAGCTGATTTAACATCAACTCTAATTCCAAACCAGTGCTTGCATTTTCTTTTCTACTCTTAGTTCCCAAATCCCAGACCTATGTCTGTTTTAGGGCTTTTTACTTTCTTTCTTTTATTTCTTCCTTCTTTTATTACTTTCCCCCTTCCTTTCCGTTTTTTGTTTCTGTTTTCTTTCTATCTCACCCTATTACCTGCCTACACTCCCACACCCCTGCACCTAAGACGCTCAAAGGTATTCCATTTGCTTCAGGTCTATTTTTTTAACATTGATGTTTTATTTCTTAACTATTGGCTTTTGGAATATGACATATAAAAGAAATAATTTTAGAGAAAAATAGGTGTATCTGCCATAAGTGACGCCACCTAGTTTGAAAGATAAATGCAGAAAATAGACTAGCAATTTGCAGTATCATTACTGGATAAAGCACTCCCTTTGAATTTCCAAAAAAATGTTAATTTGATTACATTTCTGTGAAGTCCCTCGGGTAAGATAGAAATCTGTTTTGTTTTCATAACTTTCTAACCTAATGGATAAGACTTAAGACCTTTGGATTCACATCAACAGTCAGTAATTAAAAAGTTAAGGGGGGAACAGTTGCACTAGCATTACGGGGGTAAAGAAGGGAGGTGTAGGATGCATGCTGGGCACAGGGGTGGAGGGAGGACAACACTGGTGGTGGGAATGCCCCTCACTCATTGTCACAATGTGCCTCAAATATTACTGTGAAAAAATTGTAATTCACTTGACCACAATAAAAATTTTAAAAAAAGTTAAAAGCCTTAAGCAAAAGAACTAATCTTAATCAATGTGCTTTAATTTTAATGGTACAGAGGTCAACTCCACTTTCCTAGGTGATGATGAAATCCCTCACCGAGATATCATGGCTTGTCCTAATCAATGAAAGTTCATGGTTACTTGGCCTACATGAATATACGAATCTACCTTTCTACATCATGGTATTTGGAGGTACTCCTGTTCAAATCTAACAGTTTTCCACATATGCACCAAGGTTCACAGTCAACAGTCAAGCGACATGTTCTGAAAAAAACACCAATGATATATTTTGAAGAAAGCAACTTAGGTGGTTTCCTTGTGCAAATGTCATAGGGCATGATTACAAGCCTACATAATATAACTGGCTACATGTTGGGACCATTCTTATATGAACAGACCACTGTTGATCAAATGCTGTCAATCCTGCTAGCAGGATTATAAGAAGCCAAAAAAATTATGATGCTTAAATAAAGATATTAATATTAAAAAAGTGGGGTGAAGAACATGAAATTTTCCAGAGTTAAAACACATTCTAAGAGTCACTTTTCTAGACCTACTAATGAGATGGAACCAGTAAGATGTGGCATAATACTAGTTGTCCTCTCTCTGTTAAGAAACCCCACTTACAGGCCAGAGAGATAGCATGGAGGTAGGGTTTTTACCTTGAATGCAGAAGGATGGTGGTTCTAATATGGGCATCCCATATGGTCCCCTGAGCCTGCCAGGAGCGATTTCTGAGTGTAGAGCCAGGAGTAACCCCTGAGCGCTGCTGGGTGTGACCCAAAAACCAAAAAAAAAAAAAGGAAAAAGGAAAAGAAAAGAAAAAGAAACCCACTTACTTAAGAGTTTTTGTTTGCTTTTTTCCTAATCCATGTGCATTTTGAAACCACATATAATTAATTGAAGCTAGCAATTTTTCACTTTTTGGAAACATTTATTAACATAATTAACATTCATGCTATCCCAAAAAGCAAGATGTGTAGATATAGATATAGATATAGATAGATAGATATAGATATATTATATGCCACGTTTTTATCTGTCATCCATGGATGAGCCTTTAGTTTCTCTTGATATCTTGGCTATTGTAAACTATATTTTAACAGATTTGGGACACATATAGCTTTGTGAACAGAATTTTTGTGTTCATATAAACAACAAGAAGGTGAATTTCTGAATTATAGACTAACAGAAAACAGTAGTTTCCAGTAGAGAATGGAAGGAGATAGTACAAAAAAATGGGCAATGACTGTGGTGAATAATAGAGGATTTGGTGGCTCTATTTCTGTCTAGTATTTAGAAAATGCCTATGAATGTTTAACTGCAAGATATAAAACTAATTTAATCTAATGTACCCTACGTAAAATGAAGAAATAATTAAATAATTGTTAGCAATAAGAAATTCATGGTTTTTCCTTCTATTATTGATGTCCCAAATCAAAGGTGTTTTCCATATTAAAATCAATTAAGGAGATATTTTCCAGTCTAACAACATAAATCTCTTTAGAGTTAAAAAGGAAAAATAAATTATTCTAAGTATAATTTAAAAAAAAAACCTTTTAGGGGAAAGCTCCAATTTATTACCTCACTCTTTCTTAAGGCTTTTTATTTTCTTGCTTAGTATATGCTAAGGTATTTCAATGGTGAGAAAAATATCTGATTTTGTCCCAAAGCTTTTGAATCCAAAAGAATTTTGGCAGGATCTACCAGTACACCCACAAGCTCTTCCTATCTTTGGCATACAGTATCTGAGGAGACGGCAGCATGCAATTGATAAAATAGATTTGTGATCCTGCAGGCTGCTCTCTCCAAAAGTCATTGTATTTATCTTAGCTTTATTTTTCTGGCTTTATTTAAATAAGTAAATGTGCTATGTTGTTTGAACTATTATCATTGTTAGTGGTGTGTTATATATGTGTTTTGTGCATATTACAAGGGTTCGAACCCAGCATTGAGCTGCATCCCCAACTTCAATACTATAAACATTTTAAGGTACTATCTTTGTCAAAATAGTAAATTTAGCACTTTATATTTAACAAATACAAATAGAAAATATTTGTAATATTCTTGCATGCACATGTGGAAATATAATATATGTATATGCACAATGTGTACACATATATACATATATTTTATATCTATGAAATCAAGCAGTATTCTTTTAAGTGATTCAGAGATGAGATTTCCTTTACCCCAGGAAAACGTTTCTTTGATCATCTAAACAATTTTTTAATCTATTAAATTTATGATATCATGATTCTTTGATCAACCCATCACATTTATTTTGGTTTTTTGGTTTTGAAGGCCTCACCTGGTGAAGCTCAAGTGATATTCCTGACTATGAACTTCGAAATAATTCTTGGCAGGTCTCAGAGACTCAGGAGCTCAGGTGACCATATGGGATCCCAGGGATCAAACCTAGGTGGACCACATGTAAAGGAATACCCTATCTACTACACCATCGCACTATCCTCATCACATATTTATCAAATCCTGATTGTGGTATCAATAGCAATATTGAAGCAGCATATATATATTCTTTCTCTTTTGTTTTTGTTTTTTTGGCCACAACCGGTGACGCTCAGGGGTTACTCTTGGCTATGCACTCAGAAATCACTCCTGGCTTGAGGGACCATATGGGATGCCTGGGGATCAAACTGTGCTGTCCTAGGCTAGCAGTGAACCACTGCTCCGGCCCCAAATACTCTTTGTTTGTTTCTTTGTTTATTTGTTTGGGGTCACACCAGGTGGTGCTCAGGATTACTCCTGTCTTTGTGCTCAGAAATCGCTCCTGGTACACCACCACCACCACCACCCACCCCACCACCAGAAAACTCTTTAAGGAAAAAAAGAGAAGAAAAAAAAAAGAAAAAAGAAAAAAGAAAAAAAAAAAAAAGAAAGAAATCGCTCCTGGCAGGCTAGGGGACCATATGGGATGTTGGGGTTCAAACCACTGTCCATCCTGGATCAGCTGCTTACAAGGCAAACACCCTACTGCTGTGCTATCTCTCGGCCATATATATTCTTCCTATCCAAAACTAAATACAAAATATTTTCAAAATATTACAGAAAACAATAAAACAGAAAACAATTTGGAATGTTTCATATAGTCAGATACCACAAGTAAATAAAATATGAGCTGGAATGGTATTCAAAGTCTAGAGATAAAAAACAATTGAACAATATTCTAAAGCATACTTCCATTTCTAAATCATCCACATACCACCCCCATGATTTCCTATGAATGTTCTAAAATAAAATTAAATAATCCTAACAATTGTAAGAAGAGTTAAGTATCTGATATATAAATAAAAATTGGAAATGGACATGTAGAAAAGCTCAATATAAAATTATAAATAGACACTATAGCCATGGGAAGGATGAAGCCCTAAGCTTAGTAATATAAAAATTAAGTATTACTTAAATAATGTATTAAATATTATTACTGTCTATATGTGGACATGTGTATATATTATATGACATAAGCAATAACATAAAAATGTATGCTATGCATTGATATATGCTAATAAGTATGAAGCAGGGAATTAATAGAAATTATGAGTCAATATAAAAAATATTTAGTGAGGTGGACTACTACAACTTGCAAAACCATTTCTTTGTGTGGCTCTCTAGGACTTAGAGGTAAATTTTGTTTGGAGTTATGTCTTGGGCAAGAATATAAATGCATTGTATGGCTGAAACTCAATCATGAACAACTTTCTAACTAGAAAAAAATAAAAGCAACTGTATTATGAACAACCTTATAAATTATGGTACTTAAATAAAAGTGACTTAAAAATATAAAAATAATATACATATATACATGTATTATGTGTGAATAAAAGTGATTGTGTACACATTAAGTCTTATGGAAATTTTATCTAACAAAATTAAGGTATAAAAATCTTATTTTGGGGGGCCACACCCAGTGGTGCTTAGGGCATACTCCTGACTCTGCTCTCAGGTGTCCTAAAAAGTTCAGAGGACCATATGTAGTGCCAGGGACAGAACACCGGTTTATCACATGCAAGGCAAGCACCCTACTTATTGTTTCTATTGTTCTAGTCCCAAGATTTTAAAATATACCAATAAAAAATTCAAATTCTGGGACATGGAGAAGTAATACAGGGATTAAATTACTTGCCTTGTATGCTGCAGACTTTGTTTTGATCCTTGGCACTATCTAAGGTCCTGATTCCCTCCAGAAGTGATCCTTGAGTGCAAAGAATATGCCCAGAAATATGCCCTGAACACTGCCCAGAGTAGTGTGGCCAAAAGCTTAAAAGTACTGATTTTCAGTCTGGGTTTGCATTCTGGGTAGTAACTAAGAGGCCTGGTTAATTTTGATACCATGCTTGAGAAATTCTCAAGTTTCTTAGCTGCCAAGAGTCATCTGTAGTGTAGTTAGAACAGTTTCATGGCCCTTGTCTGAATGCAGGTTCAGGAGTCTCACAGTGGAATCTGGGATTTGTCTGGTCAATATGTCCATATATGTGCAAACTCTCTCTCTGGGCAGGACCACACTTTGTATAGATTTGGATGAGATGTTGATCAGGATGGTGAAAGCATAGAAGCAAATTCTGATCTTTTTATTGTTATACTTTTTGTCATCTACAGGATGAGACTAGTGTTTAAAATTTTTCTGTGATGTGTTCTTAGAAGATTTTTCTGAGTGTGACAGTAATTGAACTATTGCTGAATGATGTTCCTAGCCCTAACTTGAATGATTCAAGTTAATTCAAGTCAGAAACAACTTTTTTAAAGTTGTTTTTTTTAAAGTATTTTCTCTTTTCAAACTAGGTAATAAAGTGGCAGTGTATAGAAAATTTATATTAATTCCTTTAATGAATTTAAATTTTGATTTTAAATTTAATTTTAAATATAATTTTATTTAATTTTTATTTTAAACTCTATTTTAAGTTTTAAAATAACTTTAATATTAATTTTTTATTTTAAAGACTCACAAAATTTTCTAGCTGGCATTTAAAAACAAAACTTAGAGTGCTGTATAAAAGGAAGATAAAATAGAATTAATATAATATTCTTTATTGGTAAAAATTTTCTACATAAATAACTTAGGTAACTAGTTAGTTATCATCTAGATATCATGTGAATATAATCTGGATTCTAGAGTTGTTTTGTAAATGCATAAAAATTCAATTCTGTGTTGTATTAAGACAAACAAGTGAGCAGTGTTGTTGAGACTCATCTCCCAGGTCCTCCTTGTACCATCTCTGTCAGCTCATATATGAAGCTGGGCATATCTCTCCTACGTCAAAGGCATCCTAGACCCATAGGTCAGAATCCTGGAATATGTTCTTCCTCACACAGTGATCTTAGGTCTTGTCACTTCTCTGGTTTTCTGCTCAGCTCTTGAGGGCATAAACATGCTACTTGTCCAACATTTACCCTTCCGTTCCTACTTCCCAAGCCAAATTCATGTGAATTATTCACCATTACTTTGACTCGCCAAGTGTTCTTTCTGTCCCACCTTTATGTAGGGGATCAGACTGGAGTGTTAGTTTATTTATTTTTTATTTGTTTTTGTTTTTGCACCACATTCAGCATGCTCAAGGCTTATTCCAGGCTCAGATATTATTTCTGGAAGGACTCTGGGGACAATATGTTGTGTCAGGGATTGAACAAGGTTAGTTATTTGCAAGGCAAACCTGCTGTACTTATTTCCTGGACCTTTTAAACCTTTCTACATAACTTTTACTCTTAAGAACTCTTTCCAGAAAGCAAAAACAGGAGTATGATTGGGAAGCTCTTTCACCGAATCTCTTTCTAAGCATATTTCTAAGCATTCTCTTTTCTATACAAACTGAAAATTTGTGGCCAGAGAGTTTCTTTTGGTTGCTCTTTTAACCAAGAAAGATGATCACTAGCATTGGCTTTGCTTTTCAGCTCTTCCTGCTTCCTCCTCTTTAATAAAAAGGAGAGAGAGCACAGGGTTTGGGAGTTCACAGATAGAGAATTAAAATTTGGTTTTGCCTTTTTTCTAGCTGTACAACTGCAGACAAGTGCTGTCCTTTCTCTGAACTTCAGTCCTCATCTGAAAACTAAAGCTCACCTATAAGAGCATTGATGCTGAACACAGAGAATCTACTCCCTACTCTAATAGCCTTCCTTCTTTCATTTCTAACTGCCATAAAGGATTCACTTCCTGAGCCCAGCCACAGATCACGGCTTTGAGGAAGTACAGTGTTGGAACGGGTGCCTCCATTGCTAGGTTTCCTTCTCCAGAACTATTCCTGGGGGTACTGGGGAACAGTACCCTATGCTTGGCCTTTCTTCCTTCCTCAAGTGGCAGAGTCACAGTTCCAGCTGCAAGCTGGCCACATTAGATGCTCCTCCCCTTCAGCCTTCCTCCACAGCTGCTCTGCAACAAGTCATTCTAAGAAAAACTGAACTTCCATAAAGGAAGGGGCATAATATTCTCTACTTCACACTCTCCTCCTATCAACTTCTATTGTGTGGGAATATGCCTGCAGGAGAGAGAGGGCTCTTCTCTACTCATCAGTGCTTAACCAATAGAGAACCCCTGGCAAGATCATCTACTCTCAGGGAAATCCATCCATGAGCTGTCTTTGGGCAGAACCAACTTCCTTTTTTAACTTGAGAAACCAGTCTTTTGGTTTTGAAGCCTTAGTTACAACACTTGTGAATGGCAGAGAAGATAAAATCCAGCAGTGCCCTGACACATCCTGAGTGGTGGGAGGATGCCAATGAACTGTTGAAATTCCACCATCTTTGCTTTCTTCTGTGCTATTGACATGAAACTTCCAATTGAAAAGTACTTTGCCCAGTCATAGTGAAGGATTAGAAAAATTAGAGTTAAACAGTTAGAAAATCACACATGGAACCAGAGTGATAACACAATGGTAGGGCTTTTGCCTTTCACACAGCCAGCGGACTCAGAACTGACCAGGTTTGATCCCAGCATCCCATATGGTCCCCAAGCCTGCCAGGAGCAATTTCTGAGTGCATAGCCAGGAATAGCACCTGAATGCTGCATTGTGTGTCCTCAAAACAAAAAACAACCAAGCAAAGAAAGCCACATACACTGGATGAGAAAATTTCTCTGGCTTAATATTTAAACATAAATATTTGTCAAAGAAAAAAGCATGAAGGTCTCTGTGTTTTGAGATAGGAAGAGAAGAGTGAGTTGTATTGATCATGGAACTTAAATTGATTAAAAAAGAAACAACTACATTTGTTTTTAGTTCTAAGTTTAGAAAAATAAAAAAGTAAAACAATTTACGCATATTCCCTAGGTTTTATTTTATACAGTTACAAAAGTCAAGTATATCAAACTAGATGTTGTATTTTTATGATTTAAAGTTATAAAAATATCTTTTTTTATTTTGAAAACATACCAGGTGTTGACAAGGACTTGCTCCTGTCTCTGTGTTTAGGGATCTGTGCCATAAGGGCATAGGGAGCCATATGCAAAAGCCAGGGATCAAAGCCAAGTCAGCTGTGTGCAAACTTTAGCTTTTGTACTATCTCATTGGCCCAATGAAAGGAGGGAAATGATCTTTCTTCGTATGTATCTTAAGGGTCCTTTTTGTGTTAAGCAGAAATTCTCAGTTGTTTTTTAACTCAGTTATTTCTCTGTTTTCTTCACTTCTTACTTCTCTATGTGACCTCCTAGTCTCATGCCATGGCCCCATTTGTATGATTTTCACCTCAGATCTCCTTATAATAACTTAATGACCCTCAGGATATGGCTTCTGCTTGAGAATACTGTGAGTTTGGACAAAATAATAAACCAAAAAAATACAAACAGAAAAAAGTGATTGCTGATTTATTCTTCACATAAATGACTGATAAGAGATTACTTTACTCTATAATAGAGCCTGCATGATGTGGCAAGGAGAGGTGAGGAGAGATCAAGTGAGGTGAGGTAATATGACAGGAGGAAAGGTGAGGTGAGGAAGGTGAGGTGAGGTTAGATGAGGTGAGGTGAGGAAAGTGAGAAGAGGTGAGGAAAGGTGAAGGCTAACAAGGCTAAGTTCCATGTAAGAGCTAAGTTTCTATCCCAAAAATAATGATGCACACCCCAAGGTTGCTATAAAGCACAATATACCACCCTAGACATCTGGCCATAAAAGGACATGATGAATCACACAAGGAACACCCTAGACAATGTCCAATCAACTTAAAGATCAAGACTTCCTGCTTCTACCCCATATAACCTGGCTTGTGACCCCTGGGAAAGGTCATCTTTATGGTAGATCGCCCTAATTGGTCAATTTGTAGTTTATTAGGTGATGTAATAAAGCTTTGCTTTGCTTTATTTCAATTGTGTGGTCTTGTCCTTAAATTCTGGACTCTATTCATGTGAGGTGAGGTGAGGTGAGGTGAGGTGAGATGCTCTTCTCAGTATAGGAATAGATTAACAGACATACCATAAAACCAATTAAAGCAATATCCTTCTAAACTTTTCTTCTAATTTTACTCCAGAATCAATCCAACTTTATTTATCTACTTATTACTTATTTACTTATACCATATATTATGTTTCTGATTTTTATTTTCTTATCACTATTAACCCACTTTGGCTATATGCTTATAAATACAGGGGAAAGTTACGTTTCAGGCTCACAAAGTGGGCTTAAAGGTAGAAGAAGAGGGATCAGAGCAATCCTACAGCTGGTAAGGTAATTTCCTCGCACACAGTTGACCTGTGTTTGATTACTGGCACCCTATAGTTTCCCCTGAATCAACCAGGATTGATATCTGAGAACACAATCAGGATGTCAGTCCTGAATACTGCCACATTTGACTGCCAAAACAAAAAAGAGTTCAAATATTTTTAAATAAAGGTAGAATTGGAACCTAACACAAGATCCATTTGATATCACTCTATTTGGCAATAGTTGGGATTTGATCCGAGTGCTATAAATTTTTGTCCCTTCATCAGGACTACTGAAGACATTCCTGGTTTCCAAGAGCAGAAGGGTTTGTTGTTCTTTTTTCTTGTGTTAGCACCGGGTGACCAAGGAGATGTGTTTTATTACTCTTCAGAAATGCATGTAGCAACCTCAATACAGAGATTTATGATAGATGTTCTTTGTTATGGTGATTCCTGCTGATCTGCATAATGAGCCAAGTAGATTCCCATCAATGGTTGTGAAATAGCAACTGGATTACTTGCGTTCTTAATGTTTGAGTTAAGTACACATATCTTAATTCTCTTTTCAAATGTATTTTTAATTAAACATCATGGTTACACAGTTATTCACAATATAGTTTTTTTTTTCACAAAGATGTTTGTGATTGAGTTAAATACACATGTCTCAATTCTTAAAATCTATGGGGGGGGTCTATGTCTACAGGTAAATATTCACAGGTATATACATACTAAAAACAGATATATAGGTACTTGTTGTTCTAAAAGAAAGAGTTCATTTTATTGGATCACACAAACTTTCACTTAATAAGCAATTAAAGATGGTAAATTTATCAAATATACAAAGGCAGTGATTTCTAAGGCAGCCAAAGAAAATGAAGGGTTTTTTTTGAAATGTCAGTTATGTACTTAGCTTTATGCAGATGCTTTAAAGTCGTTAAATCATTTACAAATTTAAAGCATTCATAATACAACCCTATAATTCTGAATTAGACGAAAATGCAATTAAATCATTAGTTTAAAAAATTGGGGGAAGACAGGACACACCCATGATGCTTTGGGCTTACTTCTGGCTCTGGGGCCTACATGTGGTGCTGGAGATCAAATTCAGGTAGGCTACTTGTAAGCCAAGCTCTCCACTCATAGTATTATTACTCCAGCCCTCACTAAATTGACTTGATATGTACAGACCAACACCTAAAAGCATAGGGCCAAGTGGAGGATTATTATTTAAAGAAAATAGGATATATTTCTGCCAGTATCATGTGTGCTTGAGACACAAATCTTGACTTTTTACTTTTAAACTGAGGATATAACTACTTCCTGACATTAGGATGCAGACAAAAAAAAAAGAGAAACAACAAAAATATCCAAAAGCATGGAAATCAAGACTAACATAGGTGGTGCTTCCCCTAAGCTCCACTATTTCTCTCCTTTCTCTCTCCCAGCACGGTTCTCTTCTGACTTATATTTCCCTAAGTTAAGTAGTTATTAAAGGATGAGAGTGTCCAAAAACTGACAGCAGAGTTATTGACCATAAGTGACTTCATTTAACAAAGAGAAAGAGTCTAAAACTAAGCAATGGTATATTTAATGAATAAGACAAAAATGTCTGATGCATTTTCTCTATATCTAAGATATGTAGCTAAATTACTTATCACTATACATGTACTTACATTATGTGCCCTGTTACATTCAAAGTTAAATAAAACATTAACCCTTTATAAGTGTTTTATAAGTGTTGTGAAAATTATAATTAACAGTTCCTTTTTTATTTTTGAGTTTTAGATCACACCCTGTGCTGCTCAAGGTTTTCTCCTGGCTCTTTGCTCAGAAATCACTCCTGACAGGCTCAGGGGACCATATGGGATACAGGGAATAGAACCCAGGGCTGTCCTAGGTTGGCTGCGTGGCAAGGCAAACGCCCTACCACTGTGCTATCTCTCCGGCCCCTTAACAGTTCTTTTTGCATCAAAAAATGAATTTGTGACATCCTGTAAATGTTTTTCCATTTTTGCAAACGTTAGTAAGGCTGAACTACCAGCTTGTGCTGTCTATGATGACTAACAGAGTGAAGAATGAAGCATAAAAGAAAGGAATCGGGAAGATAGAACATTCTTTTTACTTGTTTTCATTTTATCAATTTTTTCAATGGGGAAACACTGGCGTATAATATCATGTTGGTTTTAAGCATACACCCTTTAGGAATTATAGCCTTATAGACCTATTCTATTTCCCACTGGCAGTCTAGTTTTTATCGACCAAAGTTTTGATGGTGCTGTCTTAGCCTATCTCCCTTAGAATTTTCTGGCTCATAAAAAAATCTTACAAATTGTCAATTGGTTCATTGGCTGCTCATTGGAATTTTCCTCCATCTCCCACCCTATATTCCCAATGCCTTTCTTCAAACATTTATTCAATCAACATATTCTGCCATCTTTCAGAGCCTGTGCTGGAGATAATGAGGAAATCAGTAAGGACCCATTCCTTCACACCTTAAGCAGGGCATAAAAATGAAACCAATTAAGTCTTTTTTGAAGGTTTGTAAAAGTTGCATTGGGAATGGGATTTGTTCATTTACTTTATTCACTACCCACCTGATTTAACACTGCCACAAAGGACCTCAAAAACTTTTTTTTTTAATTTAAAAAATGCAGCTGTCAGTAATGATTAACACAATGGCGAGACGTGGTATATGAGAACGGATATAGGTGGTTTTATAAGGACTCTGCGGTTGTGTGGGACATGCATGTTGAACAGAGACTGAAGATAGATACTTGGCCCTAAACTTCCTTTTGCAGGGTGAGGAAGTAAATAAGCCTTGCGTGGAAGCCTTTGTTTCCGGAGTAAGACTCACTAACCAGAGACATTCTGTATTACTCATTTCAGTGATGGTTTGCTTGTCTTGATGCAACATAAAAACTTTGCAAAAGAAACAGCAAAAGACCTTAATGTACCCACATTAATTTAGAACATGGTTTTCATAAGTGTGCAGAGGGCTTCTCTCTGATCAGAGAGATGGAGGCATTGGTGGTAGGAAGATTGCACTGGTGAAGGAGGGTGATCTTTTTTTATAACTGAAACCCAACTACAAATATGTTTGTAATCATGGTGCCTAAATAAAGATATTATTTAAAAAAAAAAGAAAACCGTCAAAAGATGCAGCACTTGACCTCTTTCAGATCAAATATTATAATGTAGCAGGTTGATAAGGAAATGTTTCAGCAATTTTTATTTATACTCCCAAACAATTCTAGATGAACTTTTATTTTGAAAGCCTACTACTCAGATAATATTAGTGTAGATCCTATGGTGATAGAGATTAAATTATCTCATACCTCCAAGGAATTTTCAGATCAGTTGCAATAGGAATCATAAGACAAGTAGCAGGAGGGGGAGAAAAGTAGCAAAATTAAAAATAGTCATGCAGTTTCCTGTTGAATGGCTGGTGTTGATTATTAGAAAGATAGACATAGGAGCTGGAGAGATAGCATGGAGGTAAGGCGTTTGCCTTGCATGTAGAAGGACGGTGGTTTGAATCCCGGCATCCCATATGGTCCCCGGAGCCTGCCGGGGGCAATTTCTCAGCATAAAGCCAGGAGTAGCCCCTGAGTGCTGCCAGGTGTGATCCAACCCCCCAAAAAAATTAAAAAGAAAAAAGAAAAAAAAGAAAGATAGCCATAGATAGCGTTACTTCTGTGACCTGGTGGAACCAGGAAAAAGACTAGTTAATATGAGCTTTGGAAAAGAATAACAAAATTAAAAGATTAGGTGTAAAAGGGAAGAAAGAGAGAGTAACAAAGACAGAGGAGTAGAAAGGCTTAAAGAAAAGTTGAGTAAGCAGAAATGGGATTGTTTAGATTGCTGCAGAAGTCCTTGAGGGGAAGAGTAGGAACTAGACTTGAATATAACAGATAACAGGAAGTCTCCAACATTTTTTAAATAATATTATTGAGAAATCTAGACTTTCATAGTGCAAAAGAAAGGCCGCTAGATTAGGCGCAGATCTTTTATAAAATACATTCAAGAACCCATTTGGTTTTCACAGTATTACTTTGTTTTTTATACAGCTTGAATTTTCTTTTGTTTTATGGGGCCACATGCATGGTTATATGCTTAGGGATCACTCCTGGTGAGGATCAGGGAATTTTATGAAGTGCCAAGGATCTAACTGGGGTTGGTAGCATGGAAAGGTAAAGACACTAACTTTTGTACTATTTCTCCAGCACCAAAAATGAATATATCCTAAAAAACTTGGTTTAAGCATGTTTTAGGATAGCATGAGAAAATGTCTTACTAGTACATATTATATGTCACTACACATTTTAAGAGATTTAGTATAGTCACTGAAATAATATTGTTACTTTTCTAAAATTTTCTATTCTTTTTTCATACTTGGGGTTTACTATTTTGCATTAATTCATCAATCACACTGGTGAGGTTCAGGAGACCATATGGGGTGCCAGGGTATCAAAATTAGTTTGGCCCTGTGGAAGGCAAGCATCCCACTTGCTGTACCATCTCTTTGTCCCATGGTTATTCTTTGTAATAATTTTGGCATAAATGTCTTTACCTTAGTAAAAAGAACTTTTATAGCATTCAACTGCTTACACAAAAGAAGTTTCAGCAGACTGGTTTCAGATTCAGTGGTGTGGCTTTTTAAATTTTTTTTAATATGCCACATCCTCCATATAGTTATCAAAATACTAACCCAAGTATGTCAGTGACAGCATGGATGAATTTGTTAGTTTTTTATTCTTGATCATCGCCGGTTAGGACCAAAGTAAGACCAATTTTCACATTGCCAGTTATAAAAAAAAAAAGGCATGACTGAAGGTTGTGTGATCTTGTGATCTTGCATATATGAATTATTGAACAGCTTTTAACATTATTGAGAAAGTAAGGCCAGGAGTCCAGCTGAATAACTCATCTCTCCATTTGTATCTAGGATGAATCAAGCTTTCCCTCAATTATTCACTTTGAGAAAGTCCATTTGCAACTGTACAAAGGTTGTTGCATATTCGCCTCAGGAGCCAGATGGAGCCATTCACTCAAACTATTTTTTGCCCCAAATCTTACGTGACCCCTGAGTAACACTGAATGAAACATTGTTCTCTGATCAGCTTCTACATTTAATAAGTTGACTCTGATATTACATATTAATTCTTTTATCTTCTAAAAAGCAGGTAGGCACAAAAATGTCCTTCAATTCAATATTAAAGCATATATACAAATCTGTATATATACATATTATTATTATTATTATTATTATAAAACACTTATTTTGATGTTTTGAGGGGCCATATTAGTGGTATTCAGTGGCTGCTCCTGACACTGTTTTCAGGGTCACTCCTGGCAATGTTCAATGAACTCTGTAATGCTAGAAATAAAACCTAGAACTCCCACAGGTATACTGAACTCTCTCTGGTCCTCCACTCAAAATATTTTAAATATTGAGCTATCTGGACAGAAGTGAAATCTATAAGCAAGAAGGCAGCATAATTTGTAGTATTGATCTGAAATCTTTTTATTTGCTTTTTGTTTTGTTCTGTCTTGTTTTGGTTTGGTTTTTGGGTCATACCTGGCATCACTCAGGGGTTACTTCTGGCTCTATGCTCAGAAATCGCTCCTGGCAGGCTCCGGGGACCATATGAGAAGCCGGTATTAGAACCACCGTTCTTCTGCATGCAATGCAAATGCCCTACCTCCATGCTATCTCTCCGGCCCCTGTTTTGTTTTCTTTTGTTTTGTTTTGTTTGGGGACCACACCACGCAGTACTCAGGGGTTATTCCTGGCTTTACAATCAGATACTACTCCTGACAGGCTCAGGGAACAATATAAGATGCCAGGGATTGAACCTAGGTTGACTGCATGCAAAACAAAACCTGCTATGCTATTGCTCTATCCCCCTCTCCCAACTATTTTAGAGAATAAAAGACACTGAAACTGCAGTACCCAGACCAAACCAAAAATTTGCCACTACCTCCACAAAATTTTTACTAAAAAATTCCAAACAGAAATATGCTAGATAAAATTTTATTTTATTAACTATTTTAACCAAGAATAATTATTTAAGGTCAGAACATATATAGAAGTTTTCTATTCAGAAATGGTGTTTATGACTATTCTGAGTCTCAATATTGATTACACTGTACGCACAAAAGATTGTGATGAACAAGTTGACAAGTGCCAACCTGTAGACCTAGGCTTAAGGGAAGGGTATTGAGAAGTAATTATTAGAGCCTGAAAACTTATGAAAGCATTAATTTCTCCAGGCAGGCATACTTTCTCATTCTGTAATACTTTACAAATCAAAGAATAAACCCTGGCTATAAAATCCTGACCATACAGGGGAATAGAAGACATTCTCCCTAAAATGGTCTTTTCTTAAGATCTGCTTTCTAGAGAGTGGCAGAAGTATGCCACTGTGAATTCTCCTATGATGGCACCAAAATATCATCTTAGACAAATTTTAAAAATAAAATAAAAGCAGAACGATTTTTCCTAAGATGTAGTCCCAGAAATGTGGAGTATGTGAGCTCTCATGTGACCTTTTCCTTATATCTAAAGAAGCACTAGTCATCTAGTTTTAGCAGAGTTGAGGACCCTGTGTATATAATAAAGTATAGAATGACATGAGAAATTTGAGGGTAAGAAGCTATATAAACTTTGCCATATACCTCCTGTGAAATCTTAAATTAGCTTCTTACAACTTAGCATTTCTGTCTCTCCACTAAGGTAAATTTTTATTTCTCCACCAAAGTGACAGTAATATTTACCTTATTACAAAAAAATGATTAAAAAATCATGAATTTTTCTTTTTTTTTACTGTGTGTAAAATAAATTCTACCCAAGAAATATATGGGTCATCCATTTCTTCGTCCATTTAGTAATTGTTAACAATACTTTCAAGTTGCTAAAAATGGAGTGATAAAAGTGATAAGTCACTAATTGTGGCTTGCTAATAAAGTCAGATATACAATAAATAAGTGAATATATGGCAACATGCATAAACATATGTATTTATTAAATTGCCATGGAAGTAATTTTTAGAGAAAAAACTGAGTAGTCGTCTATTTAAAATGTGTAAAGATATGTGGGCGATCCTTTGAGAAAGTTTAAGTAAAAAAATTGAAAAATAGAGTGAGTCAGTTAATTGAGGGCAGAAAAGGAACGGGGACATAATAGGTGTGAATGCATGCATGTACAGTGGGAAACACTTTAAATTTGACCATTTACCAAGCAACATTCAACATTATTGCAACTCAACATTCTCAAAGACAAAAACCTGCAGCCACTTTTTCCCATAAATCCTGGCCACTCCACATCCATGCTGCATTATATCACTATCTGCTTCTTGCAATTTCTTTCCACCTTGTTGTCGTCATCCTACACTAAGCAACATCAACTTTCCCCTGAAACCTACAACTATCTCCTATATGATTTCTCTCTTTTAATTTTATACTCTTTTTCCCATTAATTATTTTCTCAGATCAATTTTAGCATTATTTTTTCCTTAAAAATATCTAGTAGCTCTTTAATCTCAATCAGCATAAAACAAAAAGTATATATTAGTTCAGAAAGTACTTCATTATCAGTCATAATAATAATCAATACAATAATGGAGTTTGTTTCTTTATCACCATTTATTACATCCTCATCTCAAAACACAGTATCTTTGAATAACCTTTTTATTCTATTCCACTTCTCTGGGATGTTTCATAATGTGCCCTCATTTCTTTCAGATTTTTGCTCAAATACTGCATCCTTCAAGAGCAATTTCTTGAAATCATGTCTTATTTTCAACTTTGTCCTCTATTTTTTTTCTCTCTTGGTTTAGATAACCCTACACGGCATTGTCATATATTTTTTCATCCAAAAACCACCACTAGAATGTAAGTTTCCATGTGGACAGAAACTCTTTAATATAATTGTTTTAGTCTCAATTTTATTTTCAGCATGTAGAACAATTTTCCAAGCAAAATTGCAGCTAAAAATAGTTTTTTAACAAAAATCAAGTAATAGATGTTGCTCAGCAGTAGAGCAGTTGCTTTGCATGATTTGGTCCCCAGCAATGCAAAATCAATAGATCATTAGAACTAAAAAGTTAATCTGATTTTTAAAACTTTAAAACTCAATGCATATATCTATTGTAATTTGTAAGGTCCAAGTAAATCATGAAATGTACATTATCAATCTTACAATTCTTGTAATTTTTTTAAATATTCTTAGTTGATTACCTACAGAGCTAGATTGATGACAAAAATGAAGTACTGTTATCTATTTCTGTTTGTATGAGCAACATACCACCAACACATGAGAACAAGTGTAATTTTCATCTTACATCAACAGTATACAAACCTGGGGCAAGTTCATACTAAACTATAACTTTATAAAATATTAATATATCTGCAGGTGCATAATGTCAAAGAGCCTAAGACACCAAATGCAAAGAAATCAAAAATGAAAAGGCAAATGATCAGTAGTCATGCATGAATAATCAGCCTGAGAAGACAAAAATGGAGGTAGGAAAAGATTAAGGCCAAACAGTGTCATATGACCAACCTACTTAGTTGATGGAAAAGAGAGAACCAAATGGAGTCATATATTCCTTTTTCTCTCAAGATTTTAGAAGACAATTTTTGATTCACTAAATTTTTCAGTTAAAAAATTCCAGAGGAACAAGGAATGTCACTCACTGTACAATGAAAGAATGGATACAGTCTTTCTCCAAGCACATCAACTGGAATACTGGCATCCTGGAAACAGTTCTCTTAACATTTTCATGTTAAGCCTCCTCTATTCCAGGAACCAAAAGACTCTCACCATGACTCACTTTCACAAGAGTCTTTACCATTTAATTCTGATCTAGAAAGAAATGGAGAGTCATAGAAAGAGCCAGATCCTCAGTGTCCATAGAAGATACAGAAGATTTCTCAAGAACAATCCCCTATCTCGTGAACAGCCTTAAATACATTTAAAAACTAGGTGTGTGCACAAAAACACATATGTACACAAATATACAGACAAATATTAATTCAGATCATGTTGAGGAATTACATATGATGTATGGTCCATGCATACATTCCCCTAGTTTTTCTGGATTTTCAAGTCTGAGGGAGTATCGTTAGACAAGGATATTGGGTAAGTTGGGCTTTTTCACATTTGGGAAAGAATAAATGATAGGAAATCAGGTTGTATTTCCCTTCAGTTCTCTCTCTCTCTCTCTCTCTCTCTCTCTCTCTCTCTCTCTTTTGGTTTTGGGATCTGAGAATTCTTGGGGCTACTCCCAGCTTTCTGTTAAGGTATCATTTCCACCTAGGCTCAGGGCACCAGATGGTGCCAGGGATAAAATCTGGGTTTCCCACATGCAAAGCATGCACTCACCCCTTTGAGCCATCAATCTTCCCATCCCCCCATTTCTACCATATGTTTTACTCATAACCCACATGCTGAATCAGGGCAGAGACAGAATGCTGCCTCTTCAGCACAAGTCTGGGATAATCAGTAACAAAGAGTGGCCATGAGCTCCTGCTGAAGTCAGAGGAAAATAACTTAGAAAATAACAGGAAATTTGTCTCATACAGACAAACTGGTCACAGAATATGCTTTCTCATCTCAAGGAGAAATAAAGTAAAGACAAGAATGGAACTAGATAGGAGAGAGAGAGAGAGAAAAACTCCTAGGAGAGTAGGAAAGAATAAGTGGTTGTCTGAATACATTTGAAAACAAAAACATAATACTTAAAAATAATTTAGTTACTTTGTTTTGATCCATATTTTCTCAGTGGTATAAAATAAGATCTATAATTGTCTCATTTACCTGTAACTTTGATTATAGAAGTATATAATATAACATGTATGAAATATCTTCACTTAATATTTACTGAGCTTGGGAGACAGTTCAGGGATTAGAGCATGTGCTGGTCCCAGTTTATTCCCAGTGCCTTATGAACTAGTGAGCATCACCATGTTGTCCTCTGAAGATGGCTGAGTGTGACTTTAGTGGTCCCTGGAATCATAAGACTTAGGGTTAAGGCCTTGTATCACTGGGCCCCAGCATTTAACCTCCAGACTGGTTGGCTGAGTTTCACCAAGAGTGACCCTAAAATCCATAAGCAGCACCAGATCACTGTCTCTTTGGGAATACTATTATAGCATGATAATTCAATCAGAGGAAGATAAAAACTTACAGAATATCAGATAAATATATAACTGTTGTGAATGAAATAAACCATGATGGAACATGAAGTGTTTTTGAAGAGGTACAATGTAGATACAGCAATCAAGAAAGTTTTTACTGAGGATTTTAGTGAAATGCAGATACTCAAAGAACACTCTTACAAATAGAAGGAACAATGTGTACAAAGGGATTGACTCATATGGTGAAGGAAAAAAATGTGGGTGGAATAAAGTAATCAAGAAATTAATGCTAGAATCTTTATAGGCATTATATATAAAATATATAGAGAATATATAGAGAGAATATATATACTTAGGGACTAGTAGTAACATAAGAGCCAATGGAAGTGTTTGAGCAAATGAGAGAGCTATAGACTTTGTTTTGTTTTGAGGTCAAACTGGCAGTACTGAGTGATTACTCCTGTTTTGTGCTAGGGATCATTATTAGTGGGCTCAGGGGACTATATGAGATGCAAAGGATCAAACCTGGGTCATCCACTTTCAAAGCCAACATCCTACCTGCTATTCTATGTTTCCAGACCCTAAAATTATGGACTTTGTTGGGTTTAGGGACACACCTAATATTGCTCAGAGCTTACTCCTGGCTTTGTTTCGAGTTCATTCATTCATTCTCACTCATTTCTGTTGAGGCTCCTGGTGAGGACCATTTGAGGTACCATGGATCAAATTCAATCAGCCATATGCAAGATAATTACCCTAATTGCTATACTATTTCTCTGATTCCAAGATTTATAAAATTTTTTGAAAAATAATTAGTCTAACTGCCTTGAGAATAAAGGGGAGGAATGAAATGGGAGACTGAAGCAAGAAGGTTAGATAAAGTTTCTTACCATAATCTAAGAACAAGATAATCATGTCTTAGAACAGGGTAACAGCACTGGAAGTAACTCAGATTCTTAATATTATAAAGACAACATTGACAGGATATATGACAGACTAGAGGTAAGAGCCATCAAGATTGACTTGTAAGATTGTTCTGAGCACTTCCTCTGTGTCCATGGATTGCAGAAACATTCTGTTAAGAACAACTTAAGAGGATGTTGAGAAAGAGGCAACCTAAGTATGAGAGCTTGATTGAACATTCCAGTAAAAGAGAGAGACACAATAAAATAAAGAGCAATTTAAGGAGAAGAAATCAGCATTAGATAATTGCAAAACCATGAGAAGAAATGAGATTACTCAGGAATTAAATGAGAACAGAAAAAGGATTCAGCTCTGAACACTGAACTACTCTAAAATCAAGAACGCTGTAGATGAGGAATCAACCATATAAAAGAAAAGGAAATGGCCAGTAAGTAAAAGGACAGGTAGGTTTGTGGTGAAGACAAGTGAAAATGTATTTCAAAGAGAAAGTAGCAATCAAGACTATATGATATAACACATAGTTATACTAAGAGGGACCTTGGCTTAAATGATGAAAAAGAACTTAGTGAGATGGACAAGGAAAACTTATGTGGGATTATTAGCAGTAAAATGTTGACTAAGGCATAATAAAAATGAAAATAGAGACACTGTTGACAGTGAGGAAGAATAGAGGTGAAGGGAAATAATGAGAGAAAGAAATGGGGATAGAATCAACTGATTTAAATGTTTCTCAGAAAGATCTTGTTACCAAGAGGAAAATTCTAGAGAATTTTCTGAAGAACAAATTTCTTTTGATAGGAGTGGTTATTGCTCTGGAGTTTTTGTTTTGTTTTGTTTTGTATGTTTTTTAAGTTATCACCATGAAATTACCAAGTTATTCATTGTTATCTTAATATAAATTAATGAGTCCTGGGAGGTGTGGGGATGGTGAGGTCTTACTGGACTCATCTCGGCTCCCATAGCCCCTATAGTCTGGCAGGTCTGAATGTGGCAGGGTGAGGGCAGAGAGATTCACAAAGCAGTCATATGAAGTTCCAGGAGTCAGCCAGCTTTATTTCATAGTCCCTACCACATCTCACATGGCCTCCCATACTAAGCCTTTCCCTAGCAGCCACTTCTCTACTCCTACTGGGCTCTCTCGGCCTTTGTCTCACTTTCAGCTTCTTTTACCAGGCTTCCTAACAACTGGCTTCCAGGCTGACCAACTCTCTCTGGTGATGTTATTGCTGCTGCTTCTTTGATGATACCGAGTTGCTGATGCTGAATCCGATGCTGTATCTCTAATGATGATGGCTCTCTCTCCTGATGCCTCTTCTCCACTTCTCTCTCTAACTCCTTCGTATCCCCTCTCTCTCCCCCTGCAGACTCCTCTACCGGCCCATTCCAGATGTAGACAGTTCTAATCAATCATTCAGGTCGAATAGATGAGTTGGGGGAGGGGATACCCACAATTCAGGATTGTGTTTTGATTATATAATTTTGGATCACCAATCCCTTCACCAGTGTCAACTTCCCTCCATCAATGGCCCCATAGCTCCATTTGCCTCTCTCTAATAGGTTCTACAAGAGGTATTATATATGTATATAAATAATATATAATATAATGTAGATGCATATATACATATATATATATATATATATATATATATAATTTTTTGCACTGTGGTTTCCAGTACTGTTGCTGGTAGAGTTTCATATATAATGTTTTAACACCTTTCAGTACCACCTTCTTTTTCTGGTTAGACACCATAGGCTTTTCCCACCCCTCACCCACTCTCCTCCCCATACCACCATACCCAAAGCCTATATAAGAGTTCCCTAAAGGGGCTTGTTTCCTACTTACTGAATACTAGTTTTCTCATTTTCTTTGTTTCCATTGTCTTTGGTTATTCATTATTCCATCATTGTCTCTTTATATCCCACATATGAGAGAGATCATTCTGTGTATCCCCCTCTGACTAACTTCACTCAGCAAAATACTCTCCAAGTCCCACCATGTAACAGCAAATTGCATGATTATATCTTTTCTTATGGATGTAGGGAAAGGGACTTACATTCACTAAAAACAAAAACAAAAAAAACCTAGGAATTGTGTTTCCACTTTTGGAATACACTGTGAGGGTCCAAAAGCAAGATGAAGAAAAGATATGTATTTTCATTCAACTTTGGCATGGATAATTCCTCCACAATAACAAAAGAGAAAGGAAAATATGCATGTAAAAAGTCCAGAGGCTGAGTAGATGAGGACTGGGAGTTTGTAATCATTCTTCTCTATTTTTTTTTCTCAGAAAAAAAGGGAAAATAAGATCATCACCTGGTTATAAACTTTCAAAAATAAAGCTCACTACATAATTCACAGAATCATTAAAACAATGTTCAGCAAGAAAATGCTGCCCTATTGGTCACTGGAAACCTCTATACAAAAACCACCTATCCTAGTGCATTTTGTCTATAACAAGATGTACTGATGGACAAAATATCTCATACTATAAAGAGAGGGGAACTAAGCATATAATGTCACTCAGAGGAAATGAAACTCACTAAAGATAAGTCAGATCTGTGTGTTCACTTCTGCCCCCATTACCATCAACATTATCATCAGCTATCAACAAGTTTCATTTTCACAAACCAAAGTTCTTCATGTACTTGAACTTGGTTACAGGCAGGAAAGGTGATATGGGATAAAAGAGGACTCTGTTTTTTGTTTGCTTTTATTGAGGAATCCCATTTTACATAGTTTGGTTTCATGTTACAGTTGCAAAGTCATGGACACCTTTTTTTTAAATATTTCATACCTTAAAACTGACTTAACACTATTATGTAAAATAAAATTTCTTATAGTTTAGTGAAATTTAAAGAATATTGACTTATTGTGTTTTTAGTCTAAAATAAGGAGCATATGACAAACAGAAAAACTTCCAAAATCAGTCACATTTTATAATAAGAACTGTGCGTGTCTTATTATTCCATGTTATATGCTTCACAGGTTACATTTTACTTATTTGTTAGGGGGTGGGCCACACCCAGTTATTCTCAAGGATTACTCCTGGCTCTACATTTAGGAATTACTCCTGGCAATGCTCAGAAGACCATATGGGATGCTGGGGGTTGAACTCCTGTTGGCAAGACAAGACATGCAAGACAAGCACTCTACCCACTATACTTTGACTTCAGCACTACACAAGTTAAAATTTAGAATGCAATAACAATCTCCAATGTGTAGTCAATAATTTATTCAACAAATATTTATTCAGTACCCACTATACAACTTTAAAATAAAGGACAAAGTTCTTACCCTTTATACTCAAGGGAGAAAAATAGAGATTTCAGTCAATACATTTTGAAAATGACTATTTTTCAAACAGTCATAGGAACAATGAGACAAACTAAAGCAGAGTCAGGAGAAAACAAAAATAGTGCAAATGAGCTATGTGACCAGAATAAGTCTTATGGAAAATTAGCATTAAAACAAAGACTTGAAGAGCCTTGGGGTCTAATACATCTAAACTCTGGGAAGAGAAACCTCCACAGAGGGAAAAGAAATACTAAGATTCTTTTGAGGGAGAATATTTGTATGAGGGGGCTCAGGCGGATTACAGCAGTGAGGGGCAAATGGGGGCAGCTGTGGCACCATGATTGCTTCAGAGGGAGCAGGGTGACATTAAAAATATGGGACTGGAGCTCCTTGTTTAAAATGATTAACTTCAAGATAACTTGGGAAGAGTCTTGAATGATATTTGGAGCACTATGTCAACAGAGAGCCTTGTGTTTCTGTATAGTCATATGTCCCAGAATCCAACTTTGGCAGAAGATGTCTGGTCAAACATGTGAGAGGCTCCTGTGAAAGACCTTCCATGGCTGTCAAAACTTTGATTTATACCCTAAGAGAAATGGTTTATCAATCAGTGATGTGTTTCACACATATAAGATACCTCACAGGATCCATGGTGAAATTATTATAGGGACCCAAAGTGTAAGAAGGAGACCAGATAAGAGATGACTGCCATAATCCAGGTTTGGTTTTAGGGAAAGAATTGGTGGATACAGTGAAGAGTTCCAAACTTCAGTCATCTTGAAAATGAAGCCAACGCATTAACTCATGGGTTTTATGAGCAGAATAAGAGAAATTTTAAGTGGAATAAAAAGAAAAACAATTCAAAGGTTCAGGGAAAATGAAAGTAACCATAAACTTTGTTAAGGAAGTGATGAAGAAAGACAAGTAGGATGGTAGAGGACCAGGAGTTCACTGCTCAGCATAGAAGTCAGAGACAGACTCTTCTTATGTGCACATGTTTCCTTTACAAAAAAAAAAATAACTTTGAACCTCCAGTTTGGCAAAAAAGAAATGTAACGTATATACTAATCATATGTAAAACATGCATAAACTAGTTGCATAACATAATATATGTAGATAACATATACCATTATATATAATATATTATATAACAATATATAACACTATTATAATATATATGGTATATTAATATAATACATATAGCAGTTGTAAGTCTATTTTGTTGGGTTTTTTTTTTTTGCTTTGTTTTGAGTTGTGAGGTAGTACTCAGGATTTTCTCCTAGCTCTGCACTCAGGAATCACTCCTGGAAAGCTTGGAAACCATATGGGACGCTGAGGATCAAATCAGGTTGACCATATGCAAAATAAGTGTTTTACCTATTGTACTATCTCTCCAGCCCCCTGTAAGTCTTATTAAAAAATACACATATGTTATTTTCAACTAATTTTATATTATGATAACACTTAGAAATTAGGTGGGAAAAGGTAAATGAATTGTACTACAGAAGTAGAAGAGATTTGATATCTCCTTCATTTTTTATATTTTTAAAGAAATATGAGGGCCTGACTCATAATATAGCCAGGATTTTATGCCCTATTAGCACCAGTGGTTAATTTCAGAATAGAGTCAGGAGTGATCCCTGAGACCTGCTAGGTGTGCCCCCCAATGAATGAATAAATAAATAAATAAATAAATAAATAAATAAATATGTCCTGCAATTTCAAACTGGCTATAACATAGTTGTTTCTTTTTCTTTTTCTTCTTCTTTTTTTTTTTTTTTTGGTTGAGGGCCACAATTACTTGTTCTTGGGAGAAATATGTGTGACGCTTGTGATGGAGACATGTAAAATATGAAATTATCTGCTCATATAAAATATTGATGGAAATTATATAAAATAAGGCTTTTTTTCATCTTAGCTCTAGAGGGATTGAAATTGTCTACCCTTTGAACTATCCTGTGTTCATCACAAACACAATCTTAGATGCCTTTAGATTTTTTTATCCCTTCATGGAGGCCATCAAAAATATCTCCAGAAGATTTCAAGTGTCTTCTGGGTACCCAAATCACCAGCTGGTTAAGAGGCACAGATACATATTCAACTTGTTCACAGACTATAAGAGAGAACTGTTTTCTTATGATGCATTTGCTATTCATTCACCATAAGAAACCATCCTGAAATCAGGAACTAGGAGAACACAATAAGACAAAGGAGGACCTTTGTGATGACGTCAAACATCCAATCTCTCTAAATCAGTATGTGATCCCCACACACTGAATATATAATGAGGCCTGTGAAGCAGCTGTTAGCCCTGTCACTGTGTCAACTTCTGGCAAATGACACAGCTGACTCTTCAACTTCCTTCCTGAGAAATTCAACAGCCTAGAAACAAACAGCAACTACCAAGCAATTTTTTGTCCACTTAGTAGGATCTAGGTTTCACAGACCTAAACCAGAGGCAGAAAAAGTATGTGCCAATATTGTTAATTTTTCAGTATAATTGTGAACATATTTTACTACTGGTATCTTTTAATCTATTATAACTTGGTAAGTATATATATCACAGGCTACACAAAGGCTTTATACTAATAGAAAACATTTCCATTGCAAAAACAATGTGTAGACTTCTAACTGGATCCGATATAAAAACAAATAATTTCTTTTTATATTAATCTTATTTGTAGACTGATGAAAATGTAGAGTTGTAAAACCTTAAAGGCATTGCTTATGATGAATAGGAAGAAGTGCAATCTCCATAGCATCTTTAAGATTGGATGAACAATCTTAATGCACACACACAAGTTATTTGCTTCACACAGTAGCTAGTACAAACTAATAATAGTTTGCAGTATTTAAATAGCTCTTCGAATGTGTTGTTTACTTTTGATTAAATTGAATTTTGATGCAGCATTGTTTCCTTTCACTTGCCTATCAATGGTCTCAAAATAGAAAAATATGCTAAATTGAGTAATTTGATGTTTGGAAATCACATATTTCTCTAGACTGCCCATACACTTTTTTTCTGGTTTTTGGGTCACACCCAGCAGTGCTCAGGGGTTATTCCTGGCTCCAGGCTCACAAATTGCTCCTGGTAGGCATGGGGGGGCATATGGGACAACGGGATTCGAACAGATGACCTCCTGCATGAAAGGCAAACACCTTACCTCCGTGCTATCTCTCTGGCCCCATGCCCACACACTTTTTGAGAAGTATTTCAGATAAGAATGTGCAGGAGGTGGAATTCCTAAGGAAAAAAGGGGGGGGTATTTTCATTTAATTCCAAGCTGTTTTGTGAAGCCAAAGAGAAAAAAAGGGAGAGTTTGTTTCCCTTCCCTTCTTCTGGGCAGGGAAATGGTAAGAGAGAAACAGTAGAAGGTGACTACTGTCCTACTACTCATGAAACTAATCCAGCTATTGAGACTTACAGGTTACACTACATTTGGTAAAGCAGAAATGTCTTTATTCTTGTCAATGTCATCATCTTTTTAACTTGAGTTTTTTTTATTTGGTGATAGGAGGCACACCTGACATTGCTGAATTTACTCCTGTCTCTTCACTCAGGAATCACTCTCAGCAGGGCACAATGGAGCATATAAGGTCCTGGGGATAAAATCCAGGTTGGTTCCATCTGCAAAGCAAGCACCTTACCCACTATACTATTGCTCCAAGTCTAATTTGAGTTTCTTGGCAAGCAAAAGGATTTGTGAGAAGTGTTCTCTTCTCTTTTATATAAAGAAAATGAGTTTGATCGGCACTACATGAAGAGGAGAAAATAAGGGAAAGAAAACAAGAAACTTTATAAGGCCCCAGCTGTACAGAATTCTTGTTGGCTACCTGTGACAAAGGCCCGTTGTCTTTTAAATTCACACAGAAGTTCCTTCAGAGAAGATGCTAACTTTGGTATCATCATCAGAAGAAAATAGCTTCACAGGAGGGTTTTTCAAAAGATGCACTAAGAGCATTTCTTATTCAAATGAACCTTCCCTTAACTATACAAGGGGGAGAAAAATGGGTCTGCTTTGTGGTGGATTATTGAATTAAGTCCTCAGGTTCAAACACCAAAAAGCTGAAGAGAGGTGGCTCTGGCATCAGCTGACAGTCTGGAAAATAATGCGCGCGCGCGCGCGCGCGCGCGCGCACACACACACACACACACACACACACACACACACACACACACACACACACATGCATGGAGAGAGAAAAGGTTTTTGAGAAGTTACCCCACGTTTACACTTAGCTCTTAGAAAGCAGCCAGCTCCAAGGAGTTCAGAAAACATAAGAGGCTACTTCCTCTCCATCCTAGTATTTAATCTGAGGAAAACCCTCATACCTGGGAGGTGGAAACAGCTGGTCTCAACACCGATCTTAGGTGCTACCTTCAAATCTGACACCAATCAATGAGTAACAAGGCATATGCTGAGTGAGGTAGAAACAGACCAATTCCCATAATCCCACAGTGGCTAGTTTCTGATTTTGTGAAAACAAAGATTGGAATCTGAGAATGAATCTAAGCCTGAGAAGCTGTGAAGTGTGGTGGGGAGAAGGGTTCATAGTTCAAAATAGGGGAGTTGAGTGGAGGCAGAGAGCTCCCCCTTTGCTCTGAGGGACTTTCCTGAGCCACGCCTTGAGTTTCCTTGTTTGCTTCAAAACATGCCACCAACGTGAAAGCACTTTTGCATGTAGCATCAGTGTAATAACTGATCCCGAGGTCACAGGTTCTTTGGGCAACTGCACCTCAATGTATAGGTGACCAAGCTGTACATTTCCTCTAGGACTTAGGATACGCTTCCTAGATAAACCATGTTTGAGGTCAAAGGCACCTTATCCTCAACAAGGCTCTAAATTCTTGCCATAAAAGACATTTCATTTAGAAAAAATACTCAGGCCTTACTTCTAAACCTTCCAAAAGCTTACATTTCAGACCTTTGAAAATGATTTCGGGGCATTAGACCAGTATATGTCATCAACTCCTGCCCTGTTCATAATATTTTCACAGTTTCATAGCAACACATAAAATACAACTTCCAGAGGTCTGCATTTCTTCAGCTATGAAACATGGACTGGAGACATTCCTGATCAAAAGAAGCTCAGCACACAACATCTGAAATGCTCCATTTATGGGAACTGCAAAAACCTAGTACAGAATTATGTCCTAGGATTTCATATTCAACACTCATTACAATTTCTAGAAATATCCCCTTTGCACTTATATCTTTATAACTCTATATGGTAAAAAATATTCATCAATTTTGAAATGAACTAATAAACTGATAAAATTGACTGCTCTAGAGTTGATCTTTTTTTTTTCTTTCTAGAAGAAAAGTAGATTGTCATCTTTTTGTCAGCTAACATGTTCTGGGTAAAAACCTGAGTGGGAAAGCCTGAGAGAGTACAGTGGATACAATACTTTCCTTGTACATGGCCAACCAAGGTTTGATTGCATTTGCCATGTATGGTCCCCTCAGCACTCTGGAAGTGATCCCTGATGCAGAGCAAGGTATAAGCTCTGAGCACCACAAGATGTGGTCCAAAACACAAAACATTAATGAGGCGAGAGAGAGAGAGAGAGAGAGAGAGAGAGAGAGAGAGAGAGAGAGAGAGAGAGAGAGAGAGAGAGAGAGAGAACAGTGAGGAGGGGATTTGCTTTCTAAAACCTGGCTTGCTTTCCACATGTTCCCTGCTATTCAAAAATAAATGTCTTATTTTATGTTGATTTTGACCCAGTTAACAAAAATGTCATATTATTATACAATCTTGTAGCAAGAAAATAACTTTTCAGCAATGCTGAGCTGAGATTCTTCATGTAGTTTGAAGCAACACACATTTATTTTTCTCAGTTTCTCAAGAAGTAGCTCAGATGGGTAATTCTGGCTCATGGAACTCCCTTGAAAATGCTGGACAAAATATTTGTTGCAGCAACTGTCACCATCCTTGATGGCCTTGCTCTATGGCATAGTATTCAATGAATACTCCCTTTTATTTTTGAGTTTTAGATTCTCTGTGCAAATTTGTCATTAAGGTCCCATCAGCATCTCTCTGGCTGAAGTGAGCTGAGTTAGATTGTCTTCACCTGGCTTTCTAGAACCAATGGTTAAAATAATCTTCAGATTTCAGTGTCAAGAAAAATAATTTTGAATCAAGCCCAGCTATCAGCCTGCAGTCAGGTATCACTCCAGGTTCCTGAGGGCATCAACATAAGCCACTTAGAGTCCTGAAGAAGCAGAGCACTCAAAGAGTCCCCTAGAAAAGTTTTTATGTGCATATAAATCACTTGAGCATATTATTAAATGCATATTGTGGGACTGGAGATATAGTGTAGTGGATAGGGTGCCTGCCTTGTATGTGGCTGATTTGGGTTTGACCCCCAGCATTCCATTTGGTTTCCTGAGTGATCCCTGAATACAGAGATAGGAGTAAACCCTGAGCATTGCTAGTGTGAGCAAAAAACAAAAAACAAAAACAAAACAAAAACAAAAATCAAAAATTGAAAGATGCATATTCTAATGCCTTAGTTCTAGGAAAATCTGAGATCTTGAATCAAGCATGAATTTTAAGGAATGTGTCTGCCTCTCCTTAGTGGCTGCCCATTTCAGTCCCACACTTTCTCCAACAATCTTAGTCACTGTTTTAATCTGTATTTATTTAAAATATCTTTTACATTTGATACTATGCATTTTCAATTAAGTCTCCTAACAAAATTTTCTTCACAGTCTGTCTTTTAAAAGTCTTCACTTTTAAACTATTTCTGGCAGCACTTTACAAAACATGCACTATTTGTATAGTCATTCCATTGAATCATCACAGCAATCTGTGTAGTCAGGAAGAACATTATTCTGGTTTGCAAATAAAGAAATAGACTCAAGAGGAGTCAATCATGTTTTCAGTGTGACACTGTAGGAGCTAAAAGTTGAGTCCACATCCCAGTTCTCTATAGTTATTTTTTACCTGTTACAAACGATGGCAGCATCATAATAAACCTCAGCCACAAAGTCAATATATCTTCAAGACATGTAGGGAATTCTATCTGGAAGTGGCTGTACAGGGGCCAATCCTCACTTATTTGCTGTCCTTCTGGAAATTCAAGGGCAGGATAGAACTAATTAGAATTAATTCTAATTTGGTTTGAAGACTTCAGTGCTTCACTATTGACTTCCAGCTACAGCACTGTTCAGCGACACTTTTTATCTTACTTTCTGTGCCCCAGTAGCACTTTGCACCTGCCAGAATAGGTTTGGAATGCTACCCGTTTGTTCCAAAGAGGTGTTTCTGTTAACACAGATCCTATGTACTATTCTACAACGTTGTTTGGGCTCAGGTCCCCCAAACCTAAAACAATATGCTGTGTTCTTTCCAAATCTAAGTCCTAATCTAATGCAACTTTCTCAGAGACCAACGCTTTCTCCCCTGGCCCACAATAAAGCTTTTCTCTAAGTCCTCACACTTGGTAGCCTTGATTGTGAAATTTCATGCCGCAAATCTTCTTGAGGTTAGTGTCTCAGCTGTCTTCTGCTTCTATTATCTTCATGGTGACATCATGCCTCATTTCCCCCAATATCCAGCATTCTCAGTGAGCTGTGTCTCCTAAAACATATTGCCACCCCCTTAATCCTGGGTAAAGGCTTGCACACACTATACTTTCTATTTAAAATACTGCTCCCTCTCTAAAGCTTCTCAGGATGTCCCCAGTCACTTGCCAAATCTTTCTTTGGGGCTCCCAGACTATTCTGAACAGCTGAACTTGAACGCTGAACTTGAACTCCTTCAAGCTACTGTCTGATTATACAATTAGTGTTGGAATCTCTGTCTACACCAAACAGACACACTTTGCTTCTACACAGAATATGGTGCGTGCCTCAACACAACACTTAATATTTATAAAACGAATCAGAAAATTCAGTGTGTGAACTCAATAAATATCTAGATGCTTTTAGGCTTAGGGAATAAATATAGAGTTAGAAGCTTAGAGAGGGGGCCTGAGAGATAGCACAGCAGTGGGGTGATTGCTTTGCATGCAGCTGGTTTGATTCCTGGCATCCCATATGGTCCCCCAGCCCGCCAGGGCGATTTCAGAGTGAAGAAGCCAGGAGTGACCCCTGAGCACCGCTGTGTGTGGCCCAAAAACTAATCAATCAATCAATAAATAAAGTTTTTTTCTTTTTTAAAAAAAGGAAGCCTATGTGATTATGGTATCTCCCCTGCCAGGTAAGGAGAGAGATTTGGAACATTGGTGATGGGAATGTTGCACTGGTGAAGGGGGGTATTTTTACATGACCGAAACCCAACTACAATCATATTTATAAACAAGGTGTTTAAATAAAGATATTAATTTAAAATAAACCAACTCGATTAAAAATGAATTAATGCCTCAGAGCCAGAGATATAGTACAGGGGTTAATAAGGGACAACATGCGTTGCATGAAGTCCAAGCTATTTATTCCCTAGCACCACATTCTAAGAATCACTAGTTGCTGCCTTGAAGGTCTCCAAGAACCTGTAGGTCTGAATCTTGGGGTGCCCCAAACACCTCAAGTGTGCCCTAGTAACTCTGACTCTATAGAAACCAAGAAGCACCTTCTCTGGGTTCTAGCATCGAATTGCTAGCCTGGCTGACTAACATTCAGCAAGAGAAACCAACCTTGTGCCCCATGAATGCTGGCCCCTCACCTTGTGGCTGTGGGGATCTACTTCCCAGTGTATTTCATATTGCAGGATAGTCATGGGAACCACAGTGGCAGTTTTTCTTATTCCCTACCTTCTGCCAGCCTACTTACAGCTCCAGAACCTATACTTAAATTTGACAGCTCCAATGCACACCTTGGAGGTAGTAGCTCCTCTGTAAGTCCCTGATGCAAGATCACACAGTCCTGGAGGTCCCACATAGAATTCTCCCTTTTATCACTTCAGTGACTGTGCAAGTGCAGATCTTCCTGGATTGAAATTCTTCTTGGTCAAAATGTGCTGAGGGGTAGTTTCTGTTTCCTGTAATTCAATCCTGTTAGATATAAGAGGAAAGAGAAAGGAGGAGAAAGGGGGAGCAGGGAGGTGGTAAGAGACAGAAAGAGGAGAGACAAGATAGGGAAGGAGAGACAGAGATAGATATGGGGAATGTTTTTCTATCTGGAGAAGCTCTGAGCTGCTCAAAGCAGTTATTGCTTTTTTCTAATTAACTCCTCATGACTGGCCACTGTAAATCCTTCCTCAGAGCATTGACTTAATAGTAAACAGGACTACTTTCCTCTGTCCCTTCAGCAATGTATTTGTATCTCCTCTTTTCTGGTGAGCATCTTTCTCAAGGACATAAAAGCTTGTCCTAGAAATGAAATCTTATTAAAGGATAGGGCTTTTTTGTCTCCTGAGTCTTGTAAGTTTCTACAATTGTCAACGAGCAAAAACACTCTAAACATTTATTCTTCCTGACTCCTCACCATTTTTCATGTCACTGACTCCATGAGTCTACTCCATTCCCCACCCCATTGCTGCTCAGTGGAAAGGCCCAGACCTTTCTACCCAAATATATTGGGGGATCCCCCAAGAAGAAATCAGGTGACCAGAGGTCATTCCATGGTGACCCTGCAAGCCTGCAACAGCGCTACCCTCTTCTACTCAAATCTAAATGGAACTCAGTAGTTTCTTATAAAATCTGGGTTTTTTTTTTTTTTTTTTTTGCTTTATAACTCAGGCCTGGCTTTACTATGACAAAATTAAACCACCTTTTACAATTTCTTTTATAGGAGCCCAAGAGATAGTACAGCAGGTTGGATACAGCCAAGCCAGATTCAATTCCCAGTACCACATCTGGTTTTTGGAACCTGCCAGGATTGATCTCTGAGTACAGAGTCAGGAGTAAGCCTTGAGTACTACTAGGTGTGGCCACAAAACAAAGTAAATCAATAAATAAGATTCTTTTAATTCTACTTTAATTAAATCTGCCTTTCCTCTAATCAAGTCCTATGAATAGAACCTACTTCATTCTATAAAAGTAACATAGTGGGGGTCAGGAGATAGCATCATATTTTGGGCACCTGCCTAGGATGTGCCCAAGATAAATTTGATTCTGAACATGACTGGGTGCAGCTCTAGTCATCCCCATCACTGCTGGGTGGTCCTGGGAACCTCTCACATTTATGGGGACATAGCAGCATTATGGCTTTGGATCTTTGCATCAAATCTCTGACCCAGTTGTCTAAGAATCACTGATGCATCCTGGAGCCCCCTAAACACTCTTGAGATTTCTCAGCCCCCCAAAATCATATTTATATTAAGAATCAATCGAAGAATGACTTAAAAATTTTTAGTCTACTTGGGGATTTAGGTTGAACATTGATAAACTATTTATCTGCACAGCTATGATGTATTTTGTATAGGAGCTATGAAATACAAAATAAATTAACACCACCAGGGTCATTTCTGCCAAATGAGAACAAAAAGGATCTTCTATAGCTAACTTAAAAAAAAAGATTACTTGATTTAAAAGACAGATTTTAAGAGATCCATGATTTCTTTGGCCTTTGATCTAATAGAAAGATTTCAGAGGAATGTGAATTCTTTGAAATGCTTTTACACTATCTAGCCTATTCGCTATCCTCCTTTCATGTAACTGTCAAGGTTTGCATTTCTGGAAATGAGTAATTAGTCAAATATGCAGAGTTCCACTATTTAAGTTCAATTCTGCTAAAGGGATGAAGATTGCTGTTTAAGAGGGAGTTACAGACACGTTGCCTTTTCAAGTTTGACTTTTCAGTCTCACTGACCTGGAACGCTGACCTTGCTGGTAGGTGTGGCTCTGGGCCTAATGCTAAGAATGTTTGAGAAATTCCCCTGTTGACTAAGAATCTTCACTACCTTCCAGAGACTGCTGTCTTCTGGACATCCCCTTTGAACTTTTCGCCCCCCCCCCCTTCAAAGGAGTTCATGCAAGGAGCTCTGATTCATCAAATATTCTTTCCTAAAAAGAAACCACCTCCACAGACAGCTTGAACATAACCAGAAACAACTCAGTACCATTTTCCAACTACTCCTAATCATTTTTATGAAATTTATTTGACACTTAAGCTACAACCTAGCTACAACTTGAGAATCAGTTAGTTTCACTTAATCTCTACCTCATTAATTCTCAGTAAAGTCTGGGAAATTTCACCATTTCTAACCACATAAGAATTGTGCCAGATTATTGAGGAATGTGGCAAAAGTGGAAAAGAGATATTAATATAGAATTGGTTTCAATGCCCAAATCACCTTTAACTCTTAGAAGTTATTTAATAGTATAGGGTTAGGGAGGATACTGATTAAACTCATCTATTCAGATTATTTTCCTTTTCTTTTTTCTCTTTTTCTTTTCTTTCTTTCTGTTTTCTTTTCTTTTCTTTTTTTTTTTGTTGTTGTTGTTTGTTTTTTGGCCCATACCAAACAGTCCCAGGAGTTACTTCTGGCTCTGCACTCAGAAATTGCTCCTGGCAGGTTCAGGAGAACATATGGGATGGCAGGGATCAAACCCAGGTTGGTTGCATGCAAAGAAAATACCCTACTCGTTGTGCTCTGGTTCCTGGATTATCAATGAAAGTAGGAATTGGAAATCAGATATCATCTGTGAGCTAAAGGGGGTAAAAAGATTTATATTGATATCTAACAGATATCAATAGTATCACATCTATGGGGGGTTCAAGATTCCTGCTCATTTACCTTAGTAGGGTGTCTTACTCAACTGGATATTTTTTAAATATTTTTATTTAAACACCTTAGTTACAAACATGATTGTGGTTGGGTTTCAGTCATATAAGATGATATCCCCCCATCACCAGTGCAACATTCCCACCACTAATGTCCCAAATATTCCTACTCTCCTCCCCACCCCCACCTGTACTCTAGACAGGCTTTCTATTTCCCTCATACATTCTCATTGTTCGGATAGTTCGCAATGTAGTTATTTCTCTAACTAAACTCATCACTCTTTGTGGTGAGGTTCATGAAGTGGGCTATAACATCCAGCTCTCCTCACTTTTGTCTCTGAAAATTGTTGAGAAATGTCTTTCATTTTTCTTAAAACCCACATATGAGTGAGACCATTCTGCGTCTTTCTCTCTCTCTGACTTATTTCACTCAGCATAATAGATTCCATGTACATCCATCTATAGGAAAATTTCATGACTTCATCTCTCCTGACAGCTGCATAATATTCCATTGTGTATATGTACCACAGTTTCTTTAGCCATTCATCTGTTGAAGGGCATCTTGATTGTTTCCAGAATCTTGCTATGGTAAATAGTGCTGCAATAAATATAGGTGTAAGGAAGGGATTTTTGTATTGTATTTTTGTGTTCCTAGGGTATATTCCTAGGAGTGGTATAGCTGAATCATATGGGAGCTCAATTTCCAGTTTTTGGAGGGATCTCCATATCGCTCTCCAGCAAGGTTGAACTAGTCGGCACTTAACTGGATTTTTAAAGGATGGCATAAGATGGATCTAAGAGATGGTCCAGGAGCCTAACTCCAAGTTGATTAGTAAAGTCTTTGTCACTAGGAACTCAGAAGCATTTGCTCTCCAAAAAGCATGTAAAATGATTCAAATATTTTGAAGCACTTTCAAATAGATCTAGCATAACAGGTTTTCAGGGTCCCTTTATTTAAGATTTCAGAAATTTTTATTAATGTGTAAAATGCTGAGATCCATAATCTCTGTATAGTTTTTATAAAACAGTGAACTACTTATGAACAAGATGCTACTAATACTTCTAATCTGTATGTTGCATTTTCCATATGATACTACTACAACCCACTCACACATGGAAAATATTGGCAAATGTTTTGAAAACTATACTTCTATCTCCCATATTCTTAAGTAACAGAAATCACTCTATCTTAAAAATGAAACTACGCTACAAACACTAAGTTCTGGTTTCTCAGGTTTCTCATGACTCTGCCAACAATAGTATTCTGTGGATCTTCATGTCTCAGCTCTTATGATAGAGTATGGAACAGAACAGAAATGACTATGCAAAAATATTCCAGTTGTGGGGAAAAGTCTATAAAAACTTCTTATCACCATCTGAAATACAGGGAAACTCAGTAGATCTAGATGGTATGTATGTCTCATTAATTTGAAAAAGATACAGGAAAATTATTACCAGCTGCTCTTAGGTTTTAACTTGCTGTCGAAATATAAACTCTCCATTACTGTATGATTTATATACTAATAGAAAATGACAGTGACTGGAAATATAAACTGAAATGAGCCAACCCCATTCCATGTAATTTTAAAGCAATGATTGTTAAGAGTATTTTATTTGAAAATTAAAAAATCTGGAACAAATATTACAACCAAATTGTGTGACTGGGCATAAACATAAACATGAAAACTAAACCAGAATAATTCAAAATATACTTATAATGGAAAATAACTATCAGATAATTAGTGCTGAATACAATTCCAACTGAAATGTTTTAGAAGTGGGAAATTAGTATCTTAAAATAACTTTTTCTATCTTCATAATTGACTTTATTATAGGGATAAGTTTAGACTCACAGCAAAGTTGATAAAAATTACAAAAATTTCTTACAGATCTCATCCTCCCATGTATACCTAACATCTCACTGTCAACCTTCAGAATAGATTACAATGGTTCTAGAACATTCCAATGGTCCAGCTGTAATAAATGATGACTTTCCATTGATATAAATAATAATCACCCAAGTCCATAGGCTTCATTAACATGAACTCTTCATGTTGTATATTCTATGGTTTTTAGACACATGTGAACTTACTGGTATATATCAGTATAGTATCAAACATAATAGATGCTATGTGCCTCAAATTCTCTGTGTTCCAACAATGTAACCCTCTTTCTACCTTAACCTTGACAAGCTGCTACTGACTATAATTTTGTCTTTTCTAGAATTACATATAATTAGACTCACACAGTATATAGATGTTTTCAGATTACTTTCTTTTACTTAGTAATACAAGTTTAAGTTCTATATATTTTCATAGCTTTCTCGATCCATTCTCTTAAGAATAAATGGTCCTCTATGTCTTGCTGTAGTACAATTTTACTCTTTAAAATATTTTATCTTTTGTAAAAAAAAAAAGTGATGTTTCTGGAAATATTAGCATTACAATTATCACACCAATTTTTTAAATAAATTTAAAATTATTTTCCTAAGACATTTTGATGTTTTGCCCTGGGGCCACAATTGACAATGATAAGGGCTTACTCCTGTGCTCAGGTAGGGTTCCTGGTGGGGCTCAAAGGACTATAGGGGTTTCTGAGAAGCAAATCCAGGTTAACCATGTGCAAAACAAGTGCCTCACCCTCTGTACTACCACTCTAGCCCTTTATGAGATAATATTAAAAGAAATAATAATAATAATAATAATATTAAAAGAAATAATAGGGAGATAACATAACACAGGCAATGGTCAAGGTGCCTCATTCATGTCCCACTCCCAGCACCACATGGAGGCACCAGCATAATTAATGTTGCCTGGACACCCCCTGGCACTATAGAGTCAAACAGTATATCCATAAGCCCTTGTGATGAGCCAACAACCCAACTGGTAAAGAATTGCCAGTGTTCCCTCTGACCCCAGATCTCCTGAGCAAGTCTTGGGAGATCAAAAAGAAAAAGAAAAGAAAAATGCATTTAAGGGCCAAAGAGATAGTAGAGTAGTAAGGCATTTGCATTGCATGCAGCTGACCCAAGATGGACCCGGGTTTGATTCCTGCCATTCCGTATGGTCCTCTAAACCTGCCAGGAGTGATTTCTGAGTGCAGAGCCAAGAGTAACCCCTGAGCACTGCCAGGTCTGGCCCAAAAAGCCAAAAATAAAATAAAGAAAAGAAAAAAAAAAAAGAATAATGCATTTACATAGCTCTAAGTCACAATAAAGTTTATACTACAGTTAACATGCATCTCCTCTATTGGTTTGATAGTGCTGTGAGAAGTTCTGTGGAGCAATCTACTTTAAATATATATATATATATATATATATATATATATATATATATATATATATATATATATATACACATATACATATGTATATATATTTGCTTTTTGGGCCACACCAGGGGTTACTCCTGGCTCTGCACTCAGAAATCGCTGCTGAAAAAAAAAAACCAATGATAAGCAAGACTATTCTGTGTGTCTCTCTCTCCCTCTGACTTATTTCAGTCAGCATAATAGTTTCCATGTACATCCATGTATAGGAAAATTACATGACTTCATCTTTCCTGACAGCTGCATAATATTCCATTGTGTATATGTACCACAGTTTCTTTAGCCATTCATCTGTTGAAGGGCATCTTGGTTTTTCCAGACTCTAGCTATTGTAAATAGTGATTGTTGCAAGTCAGCCCCTGAAGAGGTTGACTGATGGAGGGATGGAGGATGAGGTCTTTCCCCTCCCGCTTGGAGCATGCGTCTGCCACCCTGTCTAGCCGACAATTCTGAGGTGAAACAGCAGGTAAACAGTTCGCAGTCAGGCTTGTGGCAATATTAGCTTTATTCGGTGGATAAGACTGAAGTCCAAAGATTCAGCATAAGTTCCAGCCAAAAACCTCTTGCCTTTCACAGACCCTTGTTTTTATCCCCCAGAATCAGGTACCACCCAATGGTGTGATCAGATACCACCCAGTGGTGGAAACAGAATCAGGTACCACCTTAGGGTGGGGGCAGAATGCCAGGTCAACCCTAGGGTAGGACACAATCACTGAACAGGGTAGGGTCAGTAACATAATAATCCCCTAAAATATTTACATACACAACAATTCCCCCATTTGTTTCTAGTAAACAAACAATATTGTCTACAGTTATTAAAGAAAAAACTAGTCAATAATAGAAGAGCAGCTGTTTGCATAAGCGCATCACAGGAAAATGTAAAGAAAAATTTCTAACCTAAACACAGGGTGCCTCTACCTTAATAATGAATGATAATAAGCTCTTGCAATCCTGACTCTGCCTTTAGCCAAAGGAGGGTAATATTTCCATAGCAACGACGTAATAAAGTGAAAATTAACATACTAGCCTTTTTCAAAAATATAACATTTCTGCAAAATATACCACACACCTGTCACTTAAAATTTTTTCAATGCTTTCTACCAAGCACTATTCTGGAACTCTTTTTTGTTCATATACCTTTAAACTATTTTGGGGAACTTCTTGTTCCTATTAACCTTCCCGACACACAAGCACAAAAGGATAAATACAGAACATACATTTTGAAAACAGACTAATACATTAAAATACACAGCAAAACATTTTGCAATTGAAAATATTAACTATGGAAAACAATAAAATACATTTAAATGGGCAAGAACCTGACTTAATCAAGAGATACACCTGAATCAAAGTTAAATGCAGTGGTTTTTAAATTAGATTGTTCATTTGGGCTTTACTGTTATTTTCCCCTTTTTTAACTAATATTTTACACCACTAACTAAAACTTATCCCATCACCAACTATGTTTAAATATGTGGCTACCCACTTAATCCCTTCACCTAAAAACCATTAGTCTAGACACTGGTCTTCTTCCACGCTGATGTCTCCATGTGGCTTTCTTCCATGGGGTTTCAACTGGGTTAACTTGAGCCATCTCATTCTCCTGATCTGGAGGGCGGGTCCCAGGCTCACTGCAAAAAGCCACTTCCACACCACTGTTTCCATGTAACTTTACTGCAGCAGAGCCGAGCTGAGCTGAGCCAGGCTGCACGTGTGGCCACTTTTGGCCTATCCATAGCTTTTTGCTGCTTATCTGCCTCAGGACAGGCGTTCTTGCTGATTGCAGCCGCCTTTTTTCCAGAAAGAACTTTGGAAGCAGGCTCCGCTGCCACAGCTGCTGCAACGCAACTTGTCCGCACTTTTTTTGTAGGACACATCTGGATGTTAAGAGTTCAAAGTGGTTTAAACTAAAAGTCCAGTCTGAAATTTTCAAAGTCGAAATCCAAATTTAAGCTGTAAGTCATATTCAGTAAATCAATCCATTCTAAATACAGTCTTTTTTCTTGTCCGTTTCTGTTTCCAATCTAGGTTTTCCACCAATCTCTGAGGAGGCCAAGGTTTTTTTTTTTTTTTTTTTTTTTTTTTTTTTTTTTTTCTTGTAACAAAGTCTCAGTCCTGGGCCTGGGCCTGGGCCTGGGATGAGGGTGATACAAGCTTCCACCTCCCATGTTTCAGTTGCCCTTCTGCCCCCAGAACGGGTGTCGGCCATATTTGACTATGGCTTCATGTGGTAGCACAAGATTTTGGGCTGACTGCAACTGAAAAGAGCCAACATCAAACTCAAAAGCAGGAATCTCATCATGATTGCTGTTCTCTTGGGTCCAGAGTTCACATCCACATTCAGGGCGCCATTATGTTCCTATACCTTTAAACTATTTGGGGGAAACTTTCTGTTCCTATTAACTTTCCCTACACACAAGTACTACAGCATAAATGCATAACATACATTTTAAAAACAGGCTAAGTACATTAAAATGCACTGTAAAACATTTTGCAATTGAAAATATTAACTATGGAAAACAATAAAAACACATTTAAATTATAAAGAAAATGACTTAATCAGGACAGATGCAGGAGGTTAGAAATCAGATCTTTAAATGGGCTAAGCTGTTATTACTCCCCCCTTTTTTAAAATTTTTTTAAACCACTAACTAACTAAAACTTATCCCATCACCAACTATGTGTAAAATATATGACTACCCGCTTAGTCCCTACACCTAAAATCATAAGTCCAGATGCTGGTTTGTCACATGCTGATTTCACTATGTGGCTTCTTTAAACTTTCTGCAGGCCGGTTCGCTTGTACCATTTCACCTTTGTGATCTGGAGGGTGGATTCCAGGCTTGCAGCTTTTCCGGAGCAGAGCAGAGCCAAGCCGAGCTGCAGGCATTGCCACTTCTGGGCTGATTAGGAGCTTTTTGCCACTTCTTTGCTGCTGGACAGGCAATGTTGGCTGATCACCACTGCCTTTTCTCCCCTCCGGCCAGCACTTTGGAAACAGGTTCCGCTGCCACAACCACTGCAGCTTCTCGGCCACAGCTTCACAGGGTGCTTTTGGATGTCCAGAGTTCAAAGTGATTTAAACTAAAAGTCCAGTTCGAAATTTCCAAAGTCGAAGTCCAAATTCAAGCCAAAAGTCATACTGAGGAGTCAATCCATTTAGGGAAGATTTTTCTTCCTGGTACTTTTCCAACCAAAGCCTTTTATCAGTCTTTGAGGAGGCTGAGGTTTTTGTTTATTGTAACAAAGTTTAAGTCCTGGGCACAACAGTGATAATGGCCAGAGGTGAGGGTCAGAAAAACAGGCTCAAGATATGAAACTCACTTCAAAGAGGGGTGAGTGCAGTTAGAGAAATAATACACTAACAATTACCATGAAAAGTTAATGAATGGGACAATTAGAATGCATGTTTCCAATATAGGCAGGGGATGTGGGAGAAGGGAGTGGGAGGCATTAGTGGTGGGAATGTTGCTCTGGTGAAAGGGGGTGTCTTTTAGTGACTAAAGCCCAACTACAGTCCTGTTTGTAATCACGATGTTTAAATAAAGATATTATTACAAAAAATAGTTTAAGTTTAGGAGCCCAAGCAGTAGGGCAGCAGTGGGGCATTTGCCTTGCACGCAGCTAACCTAGGACAGGCTGTGGTTTGATCCCCTGGAGTCCCATATGGTTCCCCCAAGCCAGGAGCGATTTCTGAGCACATAGTCAGGAGTAATCCCCTAAGTGTGGCCAAATAAATAAATAAATAAATAAAGTTTAGATTATTAGGGAAAAAAAGAAATTGCTCCTGGCTTGGGAGACCATATGGACTTGGGGGAATCGAACCAAGGTCCATCCTAGGTTAGCAAACGCCCTACCGCTTGTGCTACTATTCTGCCCCTAAATATCAATAATTTAAATCAATAGTTAAAAAAATCTTCTAGGATTTGTAAGAAAGCTGAGGACTCAACTTTTCTAGATTGAAACCCAGTCAGTCTGGTTCTTCAGTGAATCCACACACACATAAGACAGTTGGAACAGCTGACAAAGTCTGGACTTAGCTAAACCCTTCTAGCTCTGATCCCTACAGTGCACCAGAAGCATCTTTTTTTCTAGTAATTCAGGTACAAAAGAAAGACAAGAGAAATCCCAAAGTCTTCCATTCAAGTTCTAAACTCCAACTATTCACCACATTATTTTGGCCAAAGCAAGCCACAGTACCATATCCAAAGTTAAGGGGAGATTGTGTAGACTACAATGATAAAGCTGAGAAAAATAAAGGAGGGAAGAATTGGGTCATGAAAATAATCAATCTTAAGTAGCTGTCACAACTTCATAAGTCATTGCCTAAATTTTTATGAAGAAACAAATTTATTATTTGAATTTTTATTTGCAATAAAATAATAAAACGTTACTTAACCTTGTGCAAACTGTCTTTTTAACCATTTTTTCTTGCATTAACTATCTTTGTTTTTAAATAAATGTTACAACTGATTATTTTAACTGAATGTTTTATTATATAAGTATATTTTAAATTCTATTTATAACTTACTCCAAAATACATAATTTTACATAAATATATGCATTAAAAGTATTATCTATGTTTCCTTATGAGAGGTATGAGGATTTTTCTAGAATATATCTAAAATTGAGTATTATAGTTAACTTTTTTCACATCCACATATCAGTCTGTCCAATAGAATTACATTATGACCCACCTATCTACTTTCAATTTTTCTAGTTACCTAATTAAAATTTTAATTGCTTTATATTTAACTTTTAAATATTACATTTAATATAGACATTAAATAATATAAATGTAATGGTATATTTCATTTCATTCCCAAATATTATTTCTGAATAGAATGTAAAAACTTATCAATATTATGACTTCTGTTTAGGATACTGATTCTATGGAATGTGAAGTTTACTTGGCATTTACAACACAACTCAACTCAGCTTACCACTTGTTAACTATTCAATAGTGCCAGGAGATACGGGTGTTCTGATTGTGTGCATCGTGATCAACAATTGAATTAACAGATATTTTCTAATTTTTTTCAGAGTGGGGTCCTCCCAAGCAAGCAGTGCTCAGGAACTTTCCCTGGAGTTCACTATGTAAATCACTTACATGTTTTTTTAATTTGCTCAGTGAAAACATTTTTATTAAACCACAATGTATGTGGTTCCACTCTCAGCTAACTGTTGTCTATAACTAAGGTCAACTCAACCCTATGATGTCTGTGAACATTGGAACCAAGGTCAAAGAGGACCATCTGGGAACTTCTGGGAATTGAACTTGCTGCCTTCACTGTGAGAACTTCATCATGTCAATGTACTATCTTCTCCCTGATTGGAGTGGCTGCACAAAACACTTCAATTAGCATGCAGTGCTTTCTTTAATGCAATCTTTTTCATACTTTTAATAGTGTGCATTAATTGGTTCAGATTCAAGAGCCGGTGGCCATAACTTCACAGCTTGTAAAAATTTACAAGAGAAGTTTGAGTAACCATATGTCCTTTCATTTCGACTTATTTTTTGTACCATGAAATTTTGTATTTTCACCACAGTATTCCTCAGAAGTCTGCACTCTTACTTCCCTAGTAAGCAAAGGCTTCAACCAAAAAAGAATAAAATGCTCTAGCTTCGGCTGTCACTAACCTCGTTGTAATTACTTAGAACTGGTTAAGCTAGCTGATGGCAGCTGTGAAGACAGGAGGGAGGTATTTGAGGAAGTTGTGGCTTTGATCTTGCCTTCTCTTGACATAGATGCCCATGTATGCACCACTTTCAGACCTGAGGCTCAACCCTCAATAGCCAAGTTGCTGCTTTTCTCAAAGTCCTCTCTTCAGGCCAGCTTTTTAAAGGTCCTCATCATTTACACAGTAATTTAGCCTTTACTTCTTAATAACTAATTTAAACTCACTTTAATAATGAAGCCTCATGCCAATCCTTTTTGAAATCCAGTGTCTGAACTGCAAATATCTGGGACTTTTCAAATCATGCATTTTGTGGGACTAATCCAGAGTAAGTAACATTCCTGGGCTATAGAATCTCCCCTTTAACTATCACAATAACTGATTAAGATACATCATGAATAATTGTTTCCAGTGTGAAACTACCTGAGGGATCCACAAACAACAAGGTAGAGAAGAGAGCCAGACATGATGGTTTACAACTGGCACCTGGGTAACTCTACTGTAGATCCACCAAGATGGTGACTCAGATATTTGCTTCTTTATATCCTCTATATACCACTTCCTCTACCCACAAATATTTCTCTTGTGTATTAAGTTAAAAATTTTATAGAGTTTAAGCTGGACAACGATCATTTCCAGTATGGCTGTTTTATTAGGAAGAGCTCTTGCTCAAGGTAACATTGGCTTATCAAAGACTCCTTTGTACTGGTAGTGTGATAGGATGATGGGTTATGTTCTCTGGGAGTCATTCTTCTGAATTTTCCAAAGGAGGTAAAATAAAACAATGGAACCATGTTCCTAAACGAGCCACTAAACTGCATTGTGTTTGCGTGTGAGCACACACATAAACATGTGTATAATTACAGCTGTTCAGCTGTTTTTATTATTTGCAGAGTTCTTTTATATGTTCTTCTGCTCAAAGTTAGAGCTCTTAGAATTTACCTGCTTTGACTACCCAAAGAAAAATAAATAAATAAATAAAACAAAAAGCTGATTAGAAATGTAGATACAGGCTATATAAATTTTATTTTATTTTATTTTATTTTATTTTTGGGTTTTGGGCTACACCCGTTTGACGCTCAGGGGTTACTCCTGGCTATGCACTAAGAAATCACCCCTGGCTTGGGGGGACCATATGGGATGCCGGGGGATCTAACCGAGGTCCGTCCTACACTAGTGCTTGCAAGGCAGACACCTTACCTCTAGCTCCACCTTCCTGGCCCCAAGCTATATAAATTTTAAAAAATATTTTGTTTAATCTTATATATCCAAAATTTTATTTCAACATAAAAATCAATAAAATTATTAATAAAATATTTTACCTTTTTTTATTAAAAAACAAAAAAGAAGAGAGCCAGGAAAGTTGATCTAAGAACAATAGAAGAGACAGACAAGGGAGTTACAAATCAATTTTTATTTAGTTCATAAGACAAAGCCCACCCCTGCTAAGTGAGTTTATGGTCTGAATTTTCTGAATTTTTCCATAATCATACAGAATACTGGGGATTGAATCCAGGGCAGCCACATGCAGGGCAAGTTCTTGACCTCCTGTACAATCTCTCCAGCTCATCAAGTTAAGGTTTCCATAAGCCTTCTCTCCACAGCTTCAAAGGCACTTGGAAGTATCAATTATACATGAGCATATCAGTTATCTAAGAGAAAGGCCCTCCCCTGATTCATACTGCTGAAGACTTTGTCCACCAGCTTTCATTCTGGCATTTTTCTAAAGATTTGTAGTCATTTACTTAGTAAGAGAGATGATGCCCTATATTGCCACCATCCTGGGAGAAACCTGAATGTCAACTGGAATACTTCCCCTCTCTCAACTGTCACAGGGGAAGTTGAAGAGTAAGACCAAAAAGAAGAATTGACCCCTGAGGACTGCTCAGCGTATTGGCTAGGTATGCCGGTTCCCATGTGCAGCTTTAAAGTGGCCTTGCCAGGAGATTTGATCTCAGTTTTTATGACAGGAAGGTCAGATGAGTGCTCCAGAATAACCCAACTCATCACTTCTCTCAAGGACTTCTCATTACAGACTCAAAGCTGAGCATTTGATAAGTCTCGGGGTATATGTTGTAAATAGTGAAGGGATCTGACTTAAAGAGGTTTCATTTAAATTATATTTCAAATATGATCATGGTAACGGTAGGGTCATACTTCAGAGGCCCCAGTGAGGTAATAGACTCTGGAAGATCACTGTACAACTGGCATGCTTCCTACTATTCCTACTCAGATTATATCTGAGGTTGGTTCTATAGGTTTAATCTTCTGAGTTATAAATCATGTATTTTTAAAAGCCACATTGTGGGTGTGACTGCCTCTCTAGCCATTAAATTGCTGAAACAAATTAAATTATTGTAACTATTCAACTAATACCTCTAAGAGTTGTTACTCTTTGAAATGATCCAAAAGTATACAGTCCCTGGATATGTGTCCTTGCTCGGCTATGATACTCAGTGGACCAGAAAGAAAATATTAACTACAGGAGAGAGAGACAGAAACAGAGAGTTAGTTTAATTCAGTAGCAAGGGCATTTGCCTTGCATGTGGTCCACCCAGTTTAATCCCTGGCACCATTGTCCATGAGCCCCACAGGAATGATTCGTGAGCACTACCAGGTATGTCCCAATCCAAAAGAAGAAAATATAAAGTATAGGTCACAGGTCATTGGACATCAAATCAGAAACTGAAGATTAAGAATTTTTCCATTATTATATGTACATACTTGCCATTAGTATATGTATTTTGCCATTAGTATATGTACATATTTGTAATTAATCTTCAAAGCTGTAGTAACCTCATCTGTCAAATGAAAATTGAATTTTCCCTTCCTTCTGGATTCTTTGAGTCTGTATAAACATAGAAAATATAAGCAGATAATGGGTTATCAGGACATGTAGAGATTTGTAACAGGGACATTTTTAAAAATCTGAACCTAGATTTGCCATTTAAAGTATAATAATAGGATCCAGCTTGAATCTAAAAAAGACAGCTCAACATGTTTTGCATGTTGAAGGCCTGATTTGGATCTCTGACATTGTATGGCATCAAGCACTAACCTCTGGCACTGAGAACCACTGGAAGTAGCCCTTGAGGACAGACAGAGCCAGAGACATGAGCACCACTAATTACGACACAAAACAAAGCTAAGAAACCAGTGTCTATCACAATCTCACACAAAACTTTATAAGAAAATTGCATTTTGTTCTAAAAAGCCTTGTAAATGCAACATTTTAAACCACCATTTTCTTTTAATAAAGTTCTCCTAACATTCTTTAGAAACAGGTTTTATACACAAGGAGTAAAATGCTCCAAAGATCTTATTCATAGTATTCCCCCTTTTCAAGTGGAAAAAATATTAGCTCAAAGAAGTTTGATTTTTTTCATTTACTTAAATCTGTTCATGTTTACTACATGCCTGACCAAGGCTAGACACTACAAATACAAGGATAGAAAAAAAAATCCAGCCTCTGAAGTAAGACACAAAACAAAGCTTGTAAACAGCATCCATCACAATCTCACATAGAACCCTTATAAGAAAACTGCATTTTGCTCTAAAAAAACCTTGTGAATGTGACTTTTTGTTGTTTTTGAGCTACATCCAGAGGTGGTTCTCTCTTAGCTCTATGCTCAGAAATCTCTCCTGGCAAGTTTGGAGGACCATGTGGGATGCAGGGGTTCAAATCAGCATCCGGGGATCAAATGCCCTACCCACTGTACTATCACTCCCACCCTCAATGTGGCATTTTTAATCAGCATTCCCTTTAAATAAAGTTCTTTTAACATTATTTAGGAAAGATATAATATACAAAGAGTAAAATGCCACTGATGTGAATTATCATGAAGTACTCAGATACTAGAGCCTTCAGATCAGGGATGATGGTAAGTAGAAGAACACGTGACTACATTAGCAAAGGTGCTTGAGAATTGAACTGAACACAGATATTCTCCCATGTAGTATATTAAATATATCACGTGAAAAACAATCAAGCCCTGATTCCTGGAAATGGCCAAATTGGCATGAACTCTTCTGCAGAGAGGGCATCCTGCAGAGCTACTGTATCTTTCTTATCTGCTTTTGAACCTATTTCCTGCTCTGCAAGGAGGTCAACACAGGATGCTTATGAAGTAAGACTGAATTCTGCAGCCCAGAGCTGTTACAGCAGAATGTTAGAAAACCCCTAGATTTCACAGAACTAAACATTAATATTTGTTCTCATGGAAAATGCCCAGGTTTGGTAGAATTCTCATAAACTGCCTTGGAATAATATCCATATGGATCAGAATTCTTTCCTAGGAAAGAATACTACCAGGCAGTTATCTTTTCGATCTTTCATTTTGGTACAAAATGTTGTCCAACTACATGATCTCCAAACAATAACAGTAAGAACAACCAAGGTGCCCTACAGGTTGTGATCACCCACACCGAGGTTTGTCACCTCTTCTTGCAGGAAGCCTGTCTGGGAATGTCCCATCCTTCAGGTGTGAATATCATTTATTCTTTGGCTTTCATGTTAATCACTCCTTTTGTATTCTCACTCTCCACTCTCTTTCCTCCTTCTCCTTTCTTTTTGATTATCTCTTTTCTTTAGTATCATTCCTCAATAAAACTATTTTAGAAAAGCTATAAAATAACAACATAGTTGTCAAGAAACCCTCCATGCAACAACTTACAAAGTACAGTTCCAAGTTATTAAGTAGCAGATAAATGTGAAACCCATGAATCTAGTGAGCTTTTCATCAGGAGTTTTAAGTTTTGAATCTTAACGGTTAATGACTAAATTGTCATGAGTTGAAACACAGGGATCATGTTTTTTTGTTTGTTTGTAGGTCACAGTTGGCAGTGCTCAGTGGTTACTCCTGACTCTGTGCTCAGAGGTCTTTCCTGCAGTGTTTGATGGACCATATGGGATGCCGGGGATTGAAGCCAGTTTAGTCACTTGCAAGGCAAATGTCCTACCCACTGTGCTATGACTGTGGCTCCAATAATAACTTTTACTGAGAAGAGTTTTGGTCCCCTGAAAATTCAGGAAAAGACTTCACAAACTTCAAAGAACACAGTTCTGGTAACATGATGAAAATTTCTCTGAGAACAGCTTTTTAAAAAGACAAAGTAATTAGTGAATGCCATGGAGAGTTACAATAGTAACTAAAACAACACAACAGAAATAATCTCTCAGGCATGGAAGGTAAGTTGTCATGAAGAGCTGAGTTATGAGATGTGGGCACCACACACATGGGCTAAAGCCCAAAGCAGATTCCCATTTGGGAAAAACACAGCTGTATAACAAAGCTTCAGTGAGGAGCTCTTGCTACGCAAGTTGGGGGGGAAATTTTGATCTTGAGGGGAAAAATTCTCTTTTTGTGGTACTAAAATAGTCAGCAGGGTGCACCAAGGGCATACGAGAAAGGGAAGTAAGGCTAACAGCTTTAGTCACACAATGTCAAGGTTTTGAGAAGTAGCTTTGAACAATGGACCAAAAAAAAAAATTTCTGAAGTCAGATTTCAATTGTACTGCAAACATGGACCGACAAAAACTCATTTCTTTGCAATTCAGTTTTGTTACTTGTTAGATGGGCTTAAGGACATTTGTGCATAATGACAAAATGATATCAAGTGATTTAAAGTATCTAATGGATTTATATATATTATCTCAATTTTAGCTACCCTAATTACTTTTTACAAGTAACATAAAATTACTTTGATACTGAAATCTGAAGGAAAAAGTGGCATGAGTTGTCTACATTAACACTTATTTGGAACCATATGTGCATAGAACCAACAAAAAATCAGCACAGGGAGTTGTACCAGTACAAGTACAGCACAAAGGCTCCAATATCCTGCTTTAGTTGACTACTGGCTGAATTTTTCCATTTCCACACATGAATCAAAAAATCACAGCCTGAACTCAATCTACTCACTATGCCCACACTAGAGAATCTTGAGAAGAAATTAGTCTCCTGAATGTGATTTTCATTTTTAGATGCCTGTACTGTGGCTAATATTATGAGATAGCCCTGTAATGATAAAAAGGGTCACTGGTATCTATCAATTATATGTGATAATTTCTAGAGCCACCTGTAGCACTGTAACCACCAAGGGACACAGGAACACGAACAAAACAACCAGTACTTCCTTCACTATCTTTAGGGTTGTGAATGATGGAAAATGTGGTCTAGAGGTTCAGACTAGTGGTCAAAAGTCGTGTTCCCAAAACCGTCTCTGGCTGACTGTGATGCATAGGTTGACTTCAGACCAGTCATTTGACTAACATGAGCCTGTGTATTTATTTTTTTTTATTTCTTTTAAACCCCAAATGCCATAACCCCTGAAATGAAGGACAAAAATTTAATGTTTAAGATTGCCAAGCCAGGTTATTTGATAACTCAAAAATCTTGTGATTGAACATCATATTTATCAACAAATGGAAAAATATAAACAAAATAGCAAATAAATGCATTGATGAATCAAGACTGAAGTGCAGATATGAATGTGTACTATCAATGTGTAATATAAGAAAGATTTTATATGTGAAGATTTAAATATAAAAATGAACACAAAATTTAGGGGGTGTCACTAATCGGGAAATTTCTTCGTCCAAATTTTTCTTAGTCTAGGATACTCAGAAAACACTAAGGAATGGTGGTCTCAGAGACACGTCTCAGATAAAGTGAGTCTTCTGATTACATTTTTTTTTGGCTTAGGGAATGTCCTGGCTAGTCCAGAGAGAGGGGGAACCCAAGTGAAGCTGAGCTCCTTCCTTGAGCTGAGAAGTCAGAGTTGGAAGTTCAGGGAGATCAAGCAGGAAAAGCTAATAGGAAAGATGAAATACCACAGAAAAAAGAAAGCAGAGTTCACAGCTATTTTTGCTTTAGCATTTGAAGTGTGCTTGTCTGTGATAAAACTACAAAGGAAAGAACCACTTCAAAGGATAAGTATGAACCATACTGTGGAATCACACTGGAGCAGGATTAATTCCAAAAGCCAGAACAGTGGACCAAAACTTTGATGGGTATTAAGAAGTATGCTAGAAAGCCTTGCTCAGAACAAAGGAAAATTGATCTGAGGTGAAACACTGCTTTGATTCTACCTAGCAAAGATTCACCTGGAAAATAATCAAAGAAATTGTATGTATGCCTAAGTTGTATGCCTAAGAATCCTCAGAGTACCTCAAAACTGAAAATGTTTATTTCTGACTTTCAATAAAATTACTAGGGATGCCATCTCCAGAAATGGCGCAATGAATACAATTACTAGACAAGAACATACATTACTTTTTTTTTTTTTTTGGCTTTTCGGCCACACCTGGTGACATTCAGGGGCCACTCCAGGCTATGTGCTCAAAAATTGCTCCTGACTTGAGGGACCATATGGGACGCTGGGGGATCAAACCATGGTCTGTTGTAGGCTAGCATGTGCAAGGCAGATACCTTACTGTTTGTGCCACCACTCCAGCCCCAAGAACATACATTTCTTATAACTGCATCCCACTTGTTCAAGAAGTTATATTAAATTTATTGAGATGCAGAATTAACAGTGTCCCAAATTAAGCTTTCAGAAAGTAAGATTCTAAATGAAGAATCAGATACAATTACTATTAGATTAGATCAAGACTTTCTACTTCAAAGGAAGTAATACTGTATGTATTTGAAGATCATTCACCTGAAATGTGAGCCAGAAGAAAAAGAGATTAAACCTTAAGATACAAAATTCTAAAATTTTATAGATCAGCAAACTCTTAATTGAAATATAATGTCTCATGTTATTCTGCTAATGAGACAAAAAATTAAAAGGAAAATTTTAGTTTCTTTTTTATTAGTTGCATTAAATGTATTTGTGTGTGTGTGTGTGTGTGTGTGTGTATTGTGTGTTGTGGGCAGTGGAGGGCAGGAGGTTCTTTTAATACATAAATAGAAGGAACAGAAAATGAAGGTGGGGCTGAGAGAATCCATAAAGGTTTTCCCCAAGAAGACAAAATGTTGCTGGAGACATTGCCCACTTCTCAGAGAGGTGAGGGAATGGATCAGACGTAGGATCAGACCTATTGGGGAGACAATGGCCAAGTGGAGAGAGTGACTCAAATGAAAATGGTTTTTCAGTTAAGCAACAGGATTGGAGTAAAATTCAATGGTCTCAATTTCTAATACTGTGCATGCTCCCCCAAGCATTATAGGAGAAAGTCCTAAGCACTGATCTGGCAATAGCTATCATTGGGTATGGAGGAAATAAAGCAAAAAGAGAGGAGCCGGAGAGATAGCATGGAGGTAGTGTGTTTGCCTTGCATGCAGAAGAATGGTGGTTAGAATCCTGGCATCTCATATAGTCCTCCGAGCCTGCCAGGAGCGATTTCTGAACATAGAGCCAGGAGTAACTCCTGAGTGCTGCTGAGTGTGTCCCCCCCAAAACCAAAAAAATTAAAGGGAAAAGAGAAGCAAAATAAAACAGATATAGATCCATGAGTCTGGGGTACAGTAAGATTATTTGTCTGTTGTAGGCTAACTTTGGTCCCCCAGATCTCGTGGACTGGTTGTTGGGGTCCGGATGCATTAGAGGGCTTCTTCTGAGTCCTCTTTGAAGAGAGTAGATACACGGACAACAAAACAGGAAGAAATGAGACCACACAATGAATGTATGGGAAACAAATTCTGGCAAGCATGTTACCAAATTTTAATCTCCAAGCTAGGAGTATATTAGGGGTAAAAGCCAGTCATAGGTATTGAGAAGAATGTTCACAAATACAAAACAGATCTTAACAATACATCAAGCTATGGGTGTAAGCAGCAAGAATTCTGAGTTACAAAGAAGGTCACAACTCAAGGTAGCTCTTTGCAAACTAACTTCAGATGCAAAATAAGGGATTAGTGAGAAGTAGAAAAATCTAGGAATTCTATCTTCACTGGGATAGACTATTATTTTTGAGGTCAAGTAAAAGAAAGAGTTAAATTCACTAAGGTGTAGCTTTTATTTTCTGGGAAAAGCCCAGAAATTCATTCTGCATTCTGCATTCATTCTGCATTCTGGCTATGCCCTTGCATCCCAGAAACCGAGGCTGCAGGGTCACATTGAAAAAAGAGAAAAAAATTGTCTTTGATTTGATGCTAAATATTATCCAGGTAAAGGTATTTTATTCAAGGCTATATTTTGCCTGTGAATATCAGCAGAAGAAAGAATTAATATTAAGGCCAAATAATATAAAGGGAATATAATGTCAATACCATAACACGAATCTCAGAATATTTCCAGTGATCCACGCAGGGGTAAAATCTTCAACGGCAAACCTTCTTGTTAAATATTTCTTGGGTGAACGAGTTATCCGCCTCAGAAAAATTCAGCTTTTGACGGGCCTACTGAATTACCCTTTTAATGGAGATGCCTATGCATGGTCCAACATTTGTTCTCTATTGACAAAGAATATCCTATGAGATTATAGGTAATAGTCATTATGTAAATCAATACACCCATTATATAAAATTATTCAAACAAGGAAGTGAGATGTCACCTCACACCTGTAAGAAGGTGTTTGGGAGGAGGAGGGGGTGTGTGGAAAAAGGAAACCTTGGACACAGTTAAAATGAATGTAAATTAAGGTCTCTATGGAAAGCAGTATAAATATGCCTTAAAAATTAAAAATGTAAATTCTAGGGGATGGAGAGATAGTAAAGGGTTAAGGAGTTTGCTTTGCAAGCAACCAACCTAGATTCAATCCCCAACTCTATATATGTTTCCTTCAGGCCTGCCAGGAGTGATCCTCAAACAACAATAATAAGAAAGGAAGAATTTCAAGTAATCTTTTTATCTCTCTTATGGATATCTACCTAAAAAACTAGAAAACCATGAATTTAAAGAGTTGCGTGTTTTCTCATGTTCATCTCAGCATTATTTTCCATAGTCAAAATATGGAAGCAACTTAAATGCCCATTGATAAATTGTTGGACAAAGATATATTTGCACAAAACTAGAAGTAATGGGGGCCAAAGTTGGATAAGTTGGGTAAATGGGTCAATCAGCTGTGGAAAAATAAAACTAGGTTTTTGGGAGATGAGTAAATGAAATATACACATTCATTTTTAATAATTCACACCTGAATTTACATAGCGCCATAATGCAAAGATACATCAATAAATAAATATGCAAAGTCCTCTTTATGAAAATTGATTTAATAAATATAAACCTTTAAAGTAAATAACAATATGAACACAAGCTAAAATAAGAATAACCAAAAATCAGATATCTCTTAAAGGGAGTTAAAAAATGAGGAGCCTACTTGGTAAAACAATGGAGTTTGAGCATTTTGTTTTTCTCATCTTTAAATACTTCTAGTTAATGAAGATAGATCTGTGTTTTGTGATACTGTGGCTTGTGATATCAGAAATGCAAAACCTTCCATATTCTTTCCAGCCAGCCTGTGCCTTTGGCTCCCAACTTTCTGAAACTACATGTGATGTCTGATCAGGCAGGTGGCAAAGGCCAAAAACACACCTGCCTGTTGAGGTTTCTATTTATGAAGGGCCTGAAAGGACAACCAGCACATAGTGTTTATTTTCTAAGCTAGTAAAATGATAATGTGTTAAAGGTCTTCCTGTTTTATTGGAGTCACTGTGTGAAGATCCCATGCCAATAAATCAGTATTATAGACTCATTTGTACTCCCTGTTTCAGTATGTCCCGGGAATGTAAGATCTAACCAGGCAAATTCAAATCTCCTGGTTATCATTAACCAGGTATTCTGCCAGACAGATCTCTCTGTCTACCATGGAAAGATAAGAGAATCTTCTTTATGAAACAATTCCTCATCTCATCTCACCTTTGTCTGCTTCTAAAAGTTTTCTATTTTGTAAAGATTTTGGGAATTCCTTGCGAGCAACTAGGGGTCACACTGCTGAATTAAGAATTAAAGGTGGGTGTTCTTTATATGACTTTATATGACTGAAACTACAATCATATTTGTAATCAAGGTTTTTAAATAAAGATATAAAAATTAAAATATTAAATTAACTTAAATTTAAAAATTTGTGTAAGAAGGTCAATTATATTTTGAAATACATTTGGTTAGATTTTGATTTTTTTAAAAGAATTTGTTGGTGTCCAGGAGATAAGACTCTCAGAAACCCAGGGATGTATTATATTATTCACAGAGGAGCTTTGTTTTTCTCATTTCAGGCTTATAATAAGCTAATGGTGAAGTCACAGTTTATCTGCACACTCAGAAACCAATGAAGTTAGGGAAGACAAGATACTGGACCCAGAATTACAAGGGTTTGATTAGAGGAGAAGGAAAAGAACATTGGAGGAAGGACCACTTACAAGAGACTTGCTTTCAAGTATTCCCAGGCCTACATATTCATGCAAGTGATGAAACAACTTCAATATTCTAAAGTGGTTTCTGTTTTCTCCACTGTGAATAGTAAGTTTTTGAGTCTCTTGAGTGTCAGGGATCCTCAAGAAGCTGCCAAGTCCAAACTAAATATATTCCCCACTTTATTTTCATTCACTCCCATCTAGCATCATGGCTTCCACTTATCTGATCTCCTACTGCTACTTACAAGTTTAACAAATCATCTCACCTTGTCTGACTTGCCCACTCAATCTCTCACAGAAGAAGGTGAGATCTCAATACTTGCTCAAACAAAAATCTGAGAAAAGAAACCCCAGGTTAGCACAATGGAACAAACTCCCACACAAACCAGTGACTATTTTTAATACTTTGCATTATTTTTTGCTATGTTAAGATCTTGCTCTGTTAACTCCCCTGTAAAAGTTTTGTTAGAAAAAACTTAGCAAGGAAAGAAGCCCAAGAGTCATAAATAAGACATCCAATACAATGAAAAAGAATTTAAAATTTCACGATGACAAAAATGAGAAATATAAGAGAAGGCAAATATTTCAGGTAACTGAAAGTTACCTAATTTTTACAAAGACAGTAATAATGTGTAGTTGATTATAAGTTTATAGCTCCTGTTCTTTTATATCATCTAAGACACAAAATAAAAGATAATGGATATATGAATTTGTTTAATGTGAGGGTTACCATCAAATCTACTCCTGGTTTTCTTCTTTTAGAACTTCAATGGAAAAGAAGAAAACTGAAATAAGATAAAAATGGAATAGATATTATTTATCTCCTACCATTAATATAATGGAAGTCAAATTACCCCAATTGAGAGCTGCCATATTTACCCAATTTGAAACTAATTTTTAACTTGTCCACTAAGATTCTAAAACCATGTTTAAGCTTGGCTGACTGTTGAAATATTACTTTGTTCAGCATTTTATGACACCCAAAGATATTTCTAATCATCTTCCTGTTGGCCTAATCTAATAAAGACTCAGATAAATTTGCTGACATTTGCTATTATGAAAAGCCTGTCTTAATATCAGGCAACCTTATAGTACTCCATAACATAAATTTGCCACTGGTTATAAATCAAACCAAATTGTTTTGCTTTTTCCAGTTGCATTAGAGATAGGCTCTAAATTTGGAGCAAGGTAAGCTCTGCAGTATGAAGTAATCAATAGATCCAGCAAGGAATGTCTGTGAAAAGCAGATGATGAGAGAATTAGATTGGGCCTTGCTATAAATAGCCTGTAATAGTTCCAAATAATTAAGAAACGTCTGATCATACATTTAACATATTAATATGTAAAAATATACTGCTTATAAGAAAAGATATATTACAAATACATGTTGCTTTAAAAAAAAAAACGTAAGACTGAGCTAAGAAACATAGAATTACACTGGACAAAAACTGGCAACTGAAAGGAAACAAAGTGATAGGCATGATGTTCCTTTAGTAACAATACTACAGACCATGGTACAAAAGGAAGAAAAAAGGTCCAGAGTAACAGCACAGCCAATAGGGCATTTGCCTAGCATGTGGCAGACCTGGGTTCAACCTCTGGCATCTCATATGGTCTCTCATACATGCCAAGAGTGATTTCTAAGCACAGAGCCAAGAGTAACCCCTGAGAGCTGTCAGGTGTGGCCCCAAAACAAACAAACAAAAAAAAACAAGGAGGAAGGAAGGAAGGAAGGAAGGAAGGAAGGAAGGAAGGAAGGAAGGAAGGAAGGAAGGAAGGAAGGAAGGAAGGAAGGAAGGAAGGAAGGAAGGAAAGAAGGAAGGAAGGAAGGAAGGAAGGAAGGAAGGAAGGAAGGAAGGAAGGAAGGAAGGAAGGAAGGAAGGAAGGAAGGAAGGAAGGAAGGAAGGAAGGAAGGCAAAACTATGAGAGAAAAAAATGTGACTGTTACCTATAATAAACTCTACACAGGGGCCTGAGATACAGTTCAGAAAATAAGGAACTTATTTGCCTTGAAGTCGACCATCATATATTTTATCCCTAGCACTGCATATTTTGTGCCCAACATTGCAAAGAGTTGTCCTTGAGCACAGAGCTAGAGAAAGTCCTGAGCACAGTTAGGTGTGGCTCTTAAAATTAATAATATTCATTAAATACATAAAATATAAATGAATAAAATCAATAAACAATATCTATTCAATCCTAATTGTTCTGGATATAGTTTACATTAGTGCAAAATCTCAAAAGGAGAAAACATCTCCACTGCTTATCTGTATGATCACCTTTGACTGCTATTCAGAAGCAAGTCTCCAGATAACAATTGATTTGATCAAATTCACAAAACAGATCAAAGTTAATAGCTTGCTTTTGACTCTATGAAAGAAAGCATGTATATGCTCTATCATGTCCTTTGAAAGGCTGCAAAATGTATATATCAGTAGGCTGTGTGGGCCCTGCGCCAACCATTTCATTAAAAATAAAATAGGAATGGAATAGTAATCAGTTCTATTTGAAAAAGAGGTCAAACAGACAGGGGCCTTACATGTGGCCAACCCAGGTTCAATCCTTGGTACCCCAAGCAAAACCATGAATGATCCCTGAGTGTCAAGCCAGGAATAAACCCCGAGATTTGCTAGTTATGGCCCAAAAAGAAAAATATAATAAAGGAAAGGACAGAGTAGACAATGAAAAGTGTCAAACAGCAAGAACGACCTTAACCTACAGTAAAAGTAGAGTGATGGTATTGACCTAAAGGTTTTTACTCAAGTAAGCAGAGTATGACTGGAAGAAATGTCCATTAGATGTAACAACAATATTTAGTAACATTTAGAATGTAGACACAAAAGCAAACCATTAGAAAAGGTAGAGGGAAAGTGCAGCTAATGTATTTGCTAATGTAAGAAGCTAATGTAAATGGCAAAACTTTGAAAAGAACAGAGCAAGTCAACCTAGGTACATTTTCCAGGATAAATGCAAAAGTCACCATTGTTAACACTTTGATGTGTATTAAAAGCAAAGACAAATCACTGGAATAGTGGTGCTTGAAATTTAAAAGCCATGCAATCATGAATTGAAATTATTTCTTAATAATTAAAATATAAGTATGGTTTGTTTTGTTTTGGTTTGGTTTTTGGTTTTTGGGCCACACCCAGTGGTGCTCAGGGATTTCTTCTTGCACTGTGCTCAGAAGTCACTCCTGGCAGGCTGGGGGGACCATATGGGATGCTGGGATTCCAACTACCATTGGTCCTGGGTCAGCTGTCTGCAAGGCAAATGCCCTAGTGCTGTGCTCTCTCTGGGCCCCTCTATGTTTTATAATCTTTGCAAATTGTCACTGCATGTGGATCTCTGTGCCTGTGTGTCTCATGTTATTGTAAAATTCAACTATAAATAGTGTAGATGTTTTTATGCCAGACTTTCCTATATTAGACTTGAGTATAATGCATTTGCTTTAGTACTTCCTCAATTTGATTCTCAAAACACAGTCAAGTAAAATCTGCCATCACTCTACTTGCCCACCTTGTTGAAAGGCTAGAAATCATAAAGTATGGTTTTCTTTTCAAGTCTGTGTCTTCTTAAACATGTATCTTGCTTGCTTGTTACTATGTCTCTTTGCTATTTTCTTTCTGCAGCTTATGTTCTCTCTTCTCTCACATCCTTATAAGCAAGTTTTATTCAATAAAAATAATTTGCTTCACTAAAAATTTTTAATTTAAAAAATCAACAAATGAAAATAAATTTAATAGGAGGGAAATGTATCAGAAACTATTTTAATCCAAGTATATCTTTAACATATTCAAGAATTAGTTGGAGGATGGACCTATTTGTAAGAATCTTACTGGTGAGATGAGATCTCTCTGTACCTGTGTTCAGTTCACTGAAGGTCCCAGAGTTTAATTTTCTTATAATCTTCTAAATTATAGAAATGGTTTGCCTAGTGTTTACTATAAGTAGAACCGGATGAGAAAAAGAAACTAGATTCTTATCTTTCTTGCTTTGCATTTACTGAGATCATTGAACTTTACCTTGTTGCAAATATATTTTCTTATTAATATCTCTCAGTTGTTTTCTTGACTTGGAAAAGAATGTCCTATGCAAGTTTCAAATGTTTAGTATTTCAATACTTGAAAGTAGGCACCAATATACCTGAATATGTATTCTATAAAATATTTTCCAGTTGACTTTTGTTGAAACTTTTTGATAAAATAAACACTGAAAGTAAGTTGAAACTCTGTTCATTGCTCTCTGTGTCCAGAGACAACGAGGGCTGGAAAAAAATAGTCTTTGTTCATTTCCACAGTCATTGTGTAGTTTTGATAATTAAACAAGTCTCTCAGTGCTCCCTTTCAACTTTGCAAAGCTTTGTGGATAGGATCCATTCTGCCATGACCTTTCTAGATTATAGAGGTCTAGTTTCTCCAAAAAAGTAGCTCTACATTGGGCATATTTCAAAAGGTATTGATCATATGTGCAGAAACAGGATCAAGAGAGCTGTGTGTAAATTTTGTAATAAATTAAAAACAGCATTTTTCTCCATCACACATTTCCAGAATTATTTGTTCCCACCACTCTCCCAGTACTTTTCACATTCTTATTTGTTTCTGTATTTAACTGTTCAATTCCCTGCACTTCAAAACCCTTATGACAGAGATTCATTCTTTTTCTATTCATAGTGCCCTATGTGTGATACAATATAAGATATAATAAAAGTTTAATCAAACAAAATCAAAATTTCTGCACATTCACACAGAGATATATGTAAATTGTTATAACGCTGGTTTATAACATTACATGTTTCAGGTATACAGCTTTATACTTCACATCTATCTAGAAAATAGTATAATCATCAGTAAAATTCTAGTTTTCAAGTCTCATGCTTTTATTATTCCTTCTCCATAATTATCTTGTGTTTGTTTTGGGGCTACACCTGACATCATTCACATGTTACTCCTAGCTCTGAACTCAAAAATTACTCCTGGCAAGAGGCCAGAGCGATAGCACAGTGGTAGGGCATTTGCCTTTCACGTGACTGCCCAAGATGGACCTGGGTTCTATCCAAAGCGTCCCATATGTTCCCCTTATCCAAGAGTGATTTCTGAGTGCTTAGCCAGGAGTAACCTCACCAAGTGTGACCCAAAAACAAAAAAATAAAAAAATCACTCCTGGCAGGCTTGGGGATGCCAAGGATCAAACTTGGGTTGACCACATACAAGGCACTCTTGGCTCAGGGGAATATTGGGCCGCTGGGGATAGAACCATGATAATATAATCAGGCACCATTGGGGGAATAATTCCCAAGGATCAAGCCCCTGATACTACTAAGTATGACCCCCTCCTTAAAAAAATGTCATTTTTGGCTAGAGTGATAACAGCGGTAGGGCATTTGCCTTGCATGCAGCTGAGCCCAGACAGACCCAGGCAGGTATGATTCCAGCATCCCATATGGTCCTGCAGGAGCAATTTCTGAGCACAAATTCAGGAGTAACCCCTGTATGCCACTGGGTATGGCTCAAAAACAAAGAAAAATATCATTTAGCAAATTATTGTATAATTAGAATAAGTAAGATCAGTTCATAAAATATTAAAATTTTGCCCATCAAAATTGATAGCCATAATTTTACATGTTTTACAGTAAAAAATGTTTATCAATCCCATAAACATTTTAAAGTATAATATGGAGATGTTAAAGCAGAAAAATTATTCTGATTTTGTAAATAATATATTTGATGATGCATTTGTCAAAGCCCATAAAATATACAACATCCATAGCAATTACAATTCTATGAATGATCAATTATATACATTAAGGACATTATTTCTGACAATGGTTTTCCTACCTTTTATCTATTGAATATATTGCAGACTTTCAGAAGACGTACATTGATCAAGGTAAGAATATTATTCAAGAGCTCTAGCCAGCATGAGGTTTGGGGAGACCCCATGTGGAAGGTCTTCTCCCTAACTTGGGTGCGCTGAGAGCCTTGATAGGCCCCAAGTCGTCCCCTCTTCTGGCCCGGGCATCCAGACCTTCCTGGGGTGGCAGCCCAGGTGACCAGACAAGGTGGGTGTCGGGAGGGTCCCTCCTGGATGGGATCTCAAGCTTTCCCCGCCCTTCCTCCTGTACTAGGTGGGAAGGGCACAGGGTGGAGGGCGGGCAGATCCTGGTTTCCGGCTCTCTATCGATCCTTTCTTGATGTGGAGGCTTGCTCTAGCTGGCATAGGGTTTGGGGAGACCCCATATGGAAGGCCTTTTCCCTAACTTGGGTGTGCTGGGAGCATGTATTAGGAGTATTCCCTATCCTTGAGCCCACAGTTGGACCCAGCAGGGTGCACATGCCAGGAAAGCCGTCCCTCTTTTTTCTGGTATGTTGGGGTCTCTGGGCAGATCTCCTGGACTGAACACTTGGTCCAGGAGACTGAGACCCTCCCACACCAGGTGGGGCTTCATGGACGGCCCTGGCAACTCGGGCCCTGGGGGGCGGGTGGAGGAGGGAAACCCCTCCCCTTTCAATTTTCAAACTGGAGAGGGAGCCTACAGTTGGACCCAGCAGAGCGCACATGCCAGGAAAGCCGTCCCTCTTATTTCTGGCATGTCAGGGACTCTGGGCAGACAACGGGCCACAGACCTCCTGGACTGAACACTTGGTCCAGGAGACTGAGACCCTCCCCCAAGCCAGGCGGGGCTTCATGGCTGGCCCTGGCAACTCGGGCCCTGGGGCGCGGGCAGAGGAGGAAAACCCCTCCCCTATGTATACTGGACCCCCTGTATTGTTTGCTACTAATACTATTTTTCAAAACAAATATACTTTTTAAGCATTATCCAAAAATGTTCCTGATCCTAGACTGTTCCTAGGAATGGAATCAGGATGCCCACGATTTGGATAAAACACTCAAATAAAACTTTATTCTCTAGTCTTTTTGTGTACGTGACTTTTCATATTGACTCCAAGACTAAACCATAAATAGTCCATCTATATATTGTATATAGTCTCTGTCATGTATTGCCTCTCCCCTCACCCCTGTGTCTCTCCTACCCCTTCATCCCCCAACCCTGAACCGTTATCTTCCCCTTATTCAACCCTTTTTATCCTCAGTTCCTAACTGGGTAGACACCAAGACTGACCTTCTGCCCCAACAGACCACCTTCCAGCTCCTCATTGAAAGACACCCTCTTGGTCCCCATCTCATGCCTCTACAAAGAACTACAACTAACACACCTGCTGACCCATGCTTGGTGGCCCTCTTGCCCCCATCAAACTATGGGCTGTTGCATGATACCGGAATCAGCTTCAGCAAAACCCCTAGTTAAAGGACAATATAAGGTTCCATAATGCCGCAAAACATGTCTCAAACTCAACTATCACCTGTTGTCTTAAAATACCCTTGTTTTCTTTCTTTCTTTTTTTCTTTTTAAACACGGGTTTATTTATCTGTTCTATTTTAATGTATTCATATTTTTGCTATCATTATTATTTTTGGTACTGCTTGGTACTAAAGCTTTGCCTGGGATAAAATGGCAGATCAAAAATGGAGCACAGAAAGTGTGAGTATAACCAATCATCCTAACCCAGAATAGCACCAGCAATCCAACATGAAACCATACGTTTTTGTATGGGCACAGTAAACAAGGGGAAACCATAGACACAGAAATAAGATCTTATCTTCTAGGGATAAGACCTTACACTTTTTTATAACACTAGGGTGCCTCCCATCCCGGACATGTGCCATGTGGATACAACCCAGTCTCCAGGAGATTGGACAGTGTCAGTTCAACTCCAAACCTCAGATCCCAGATGTAGAACTGATACAGCTCTGGGCAACAACTCCAGGAACCAACTCCATTGGGAGAATTATAGCACAGCTCTGGCACTAATTGTACCAGTTATGATATGACAATGAGGAAATGACAACTTGACCCAAGACCAAGTCGTCTCATCACCTCACCTAACACTGGATGGAAACCAGAAGATGTACTGTCTTTTGAACAGCGAAAAATAAGAGCACCATGTACAGAAAACTGACTTTGACAGCAGCAACTGAGCAGAACTATCCTTGGGACCGATAAGGAAAACCCTGCCCTAGACTATGGACCAGAACTCTTATTAAATAAAAAAAAAAGATTTCTTATTGCAGAAGCCCAACTTGGACAACAGAGACTGAGCAGAACCCTTAGATCCATAATATCCCATACTTCGGCTTGGGGACTAAATGAAAACAGGGAGCATCGGATACAGAAGACTACACAATGGTGGAACAGAACCTTTAGAACCATAAAGACTCCAACCTAGACCCTTTCCTAGGACCTGTACAAATATCAAGAACGCTGGATACAGTGGCCTCATTGTCTCACCCACAACTGAGAGGCCACAGAAATTCCCATTCTCCCCCAATGCTTAGCACCCCTTCTTTTTCTTGTTTTGTTTTGATTTGTTTGTTTTTTACTTTATTTTCCTTCTTTCCTCCACTTTTCTCTTCCCTTTTCACTCCTGTGATTATTATTTAGTGATTTTTTTCTTTTCTCATTAGCTGGGTGCATTTTTTTCTTCTTTTTCTCTTTTTTTGGTAGTTGCGGCCAATTTTTTCTCTCTTCCTTTTTTTTCTCTTTTCTTCTTTCTTTTTTCTTTTTTCTACTTATCCTTTTTATCACAAACGACAACAGAATAGACGATCTACAACAAGCTATAAAGTGGAGACCAGTTGCACTAGTATGCTGCGGGGAAAGGGAGGGAGATATGAGATGCATGCTGGAAACAGGGGTGGAGGGAGGACAGCAACGGGGTGGGAGTGCCCTTCATTTGTTGTCACTATGTACCATAAATAATGCTGTGAAAAATAAAAAAATAAATAAATTCATAATTAAAAAAAAACAAAAAAAAGAGTATTCCTTATCCTTATGTTATGTTTTGCGTATCCAGAATGTCCATTTTGTATTCTGCCCTTTCCTACACCCCTACAAAGCTCATTTTTACTACTTAACTCTCTCACTTCCCCAAACATCACTAACCCACATTATTCTTTTTAACATCAGTACTGCACAATCCTAATCACAGACCAAAGCCATGCATTGTGTGTAACAACTCCCAACTATTTCAAAAGACATAAAATGGACACGTATTTCTTTTGAATATTTAATGTGTTTTTTCTCTGACTGCTATGTCTTACTAAATATTCTCTTATACAGTGACGATTTTAGCCACTTTTAATCTTCTCTTTGTGAGCTGTTCAATAAGTAATTTTGGTGAAAGAGTCCCCATTTAATGCTGTTTATTGAACCATGTCATGGGGATTGTTGGACTTGTTCTTATAGCCCCCATATGCATCAATAACACCACGTGGCATTGATCCTTTTTGCATAGGCACATTAAAATGGGAAAATACTATACACGCAAATAAGATCTTATCTAATAGGATTGGAACACACAAATCTTGTAGTGCAAAGGGATCTTACACCCTGAACATTGACATAACAACCTGGCACAGGCCTCAGAAGAATGGGCATTTTCCATTCACCCCTTAACTAGGGAAGCCATCCACAAAACATCCAAGTTTGTCTATAACATCACCTGGAAGCAATCATCTACCACGGAAAACCCTACCACTGCTCAGACATCGACCTGCTCAAAAAAGACTTCCCTTAACACTGAGAAGACTTAACAACAACAATGACCTGCTTACAGGACAGGGCTCTCTGCATTGCCCTTCAATTGTGAGGTGAAACTAGACGATGCTCCACATCCTGACTTCAATGTAGGATATGCAGATTCCAGGACCTTTAATACAGAAACATGATACCAACAACAGAGACTATGTGAAAAATAAAAGTGTGTTGGCACTACAGACAATGTCTTGGATTGGAAGATCTAGCTTGCCTGGATCCTAGAGTTGGTCTTATGCCAGGAAACTTTAGGGGTAATTGTATTGTATTTAGGCCAAGGTTATTCCTTTCTATGCCTCTCATATTTTGGTGGGTCTAGGCAAACAACAATTCACTCTAACACCGTTTTACTGTGCTCCTTTGACTCTAATCCTTAAAAAAAAAAAAAGCCCACTTAAACTTTTGAGGTTAACTTAAACTAATATGCATGTACATGGAAATGTAAAAAAATACTATGCCTCTAATGTCTAAGGAGTTACATAAGTTTTATGGCTTTAGATTGCCTTGTCTTCTGCTAAGAAATATTATAATGTATTACAATCTGGGGACTTGAGGGACAAAGTAATTGTACATAGATTCTGTTTTATTTATCTTAATGTTCTTTGGCTGAAAGTTCAAAGTTAAGATATCAGGGGACTTCTGAGAATTATGTTATGGGTGATTGTCCTTCCACTGTAACTTTACCTTGTCCTCTTTCTTTGCATCTTTGTTCTCATAATTAAAAATTAAAAATTAAAAAATATTATTCATCTTCACCCAATTCCCAAACTTATGTGGCTTCATAAGTGCTGCTGTAATCTTCAAAATGCTTATTAGCATCCAATAGTTAGCTGTCCTTGCAGAAACAGAAGAAATTAGTTACTGAAGTTGCATAAATATACCTTGGAAAATGTCAACTATTTGTATGGAAAATGTCAACTATTTGTATAGAATATGTAAATTATTAAAAGGAAACTTGTGCCACTTTTGTCTACCATAATTTATCTACCATTATCCAAAGGAATGAGATGCTCCTAGGAGACAAATAAACACAAAGTAATGCTCAGAACAAGAAGAAAAGTAAGAGTGGACCAAACCACAAGAAACACAAATATGCCTTACATCAGCAGTTTTACACCCTCTAGTCTTGTTCTGGTGACATCCAGAGAAGCCAGGTCACTTCACTAACTGTCATCCTTACTGCATTATTATCTAACCAACATCAAATGACGCGTGCTATGGACAATACATGTTCGTGACTGTGTAGTAACTGAATTTGTAGGATTACAAGTTTTATCTTTTTTTAACTTTGAAGATAAAATCAAAACAGGAAAAACAACACTTGCTTCCTTTTTGTCAGTTTTTAACTAAGATCCTCTACATAACTACTGTTTTGTTTTATAGGACAAAACTAATCAAGGAAGGTATAAGTTAAACTTGATACTATGAATAAACAATGCTTCTATATTATATACTATGTATAATTCTAAAGTTCTCCATATTCTAACCCTATATAACAATACTCTGTGTATAAATTTAACACACTAATTTTTGTAGCCTATTTGTGATTAGTCATTACTTGGATTTTTCTTAATCTACAATCTTAAATGAAATTAAACTGTATTTCTCCAGAGATACAATAAACATTTGGCAGACTATCACCTAATAAGCATAGATTATTGGCTTATCCAACATAATCTTATTTTACCCTAATCAGATAAACATTTAATAATGTATGCTTTTATTTTCATTTTATTTGTTCTCTCTTCCTTTCTTCCTTTCTTCCTTCTTTCCTTCCTTTTAGCCAGAAATAAAACCCATATACTAAACACATAAAAGTGGTATTCTTTCATTGAACCACATTCCCAGATCTGATTTTATTTTATTCTAAAGTAATAATATGCCAATAATATCCCTGCATTACTTAAAAATCATCTTGCATACATGACTAGCTGATTAGATACCAACTCTCAGAAAATACTAATGTGTAAATAAGGGATGGACATCAAAATGAGAAAAATGATTGCATTTTCATAACTCTCCCTCCCAGAAGATATATAAATAATATTTTAATTATTTGTTTTAGATTATTCCTTGGAAAAAACCTCTTTTAAAATGCTGTCTTTGGATAAACTTTTCATAATGGATTCAGGGGAGAGATCTCAATTTTCAAAGATCTGAATTTCTATTTGATAAATAAATACACCAAATAAAGTGTTTTACTAAAATATGTAATTTTGAGGGAGTAACTTGCATCCTTTAAAACCAAAAGCTGAAGCTATTAATGCCCTGGTGATTTAGTATTTGTGTGTGACTTTATGTGCTTACTGTTCTAGTCAAGTGACCTAGTCTCATTTGGTTAAGTTTCAACCACAAGACATCACTCTACGCCTTACGCCCGCTTTTTTTTTTTCAAGATACACGTCACAGTGAACCCAAAAAGAGGGAACTTCCAGTGTCTGTGGTAACATCACTTGATAAACACCCTGCCTGCACCAGCCTGCCAGGCTCGCTATAAAAGCACGGAGAAGAGGACTGGCAGATCATTGCTGTGTAAGGACTAGGCAAGTACCAGTCATCTTTGCCTGTGAAAGCAGATCAAATAATGCCAAAGATGTTCTTCTCTGCCAACCCCAAGGAGTTGAAAAGAACCAGTCATTCTCTTCTGGAAGACAAAACGCAAAAAAGGAGGCCAAAAACTTTGTAAGTTCTTACTGAATGTGAATTTTGCTCTAGACTAGCTTCAATGGCAGGAAGATTGAGAATAAATGAAATGAAAAACATTTAATTTAGACAAAACAGAGTGATTGCATGCTGTGGCTTAAAAACATAGCCAGTTGTTTTTAAAAAATAAATCATGATAAGTCATTATCATGGGAAGTTTGCCAGACTTTTTTTCATAAAATTGGCTCTTTCTTAATATAGCAAAATACTATTTTAACTGGTTTATATTATTTCTTGGATAAATCTACTTTGGTTTTTTATTTTATTTTGGAAATTAAATCAATGTATCCTAGTGAGGAAAGATGAATACTCACATATTGGTTTGTGTTTTTCTGTTTGTAGTGGAATGGACATGAAAGCATACCTGAAGTCTCTGATTCCACATATGGAGTCTGGACTGAAGCCTTCCAAGTCCAAGGACATGTATGTACTCTATCATCACAACAGCAGCCTGAACATTCATTTTGCAATCCAGTGAGAATTTATTTCCTGGAATAGAATAGATAGTACTAGGGTGAAAGTACTTGACTTGCATGTTGCAACTGCAGTTCAATTTCTGGCACTCTAGATGGTCCCCTGAGCACTACCAATAATGATCCCTGAGAACTAAGTCAGAAAAAGCCCTGAGCACTGACAAGTGTGGGCCAAAACACATACACACACGTGTGTGCATGAACACATGCATAATATATTTCCTTAAATTAACAAGGAAAATAATATTAAATCATATTAATACTAAATATAAATTAAATAAATACAAGCATGTATGAAACTATATTTGATTTTGATTATTGTGCAATAGAGCTGTTGTATTTGAACTTTTTCACATTTCTTCAGATATTTTCAAATATATATTAATATTAATGAATATCCTGTATATTTTAAATTTAGTAAAATTATCAGAATATTAAGCTTATTTTATACATCTATCTAAATTCTAGAACAATTTTGACTTCATTATGCATAAAAATTTTTCTGCCTCTTGTAGACTTTCTGCTGATGAAGTAATACAATGGTCACAATCTCTGGAAAAACTTCTTGCTAATCAAAGTAAGTACAGATGAAATATCAACCATTTCTGGGTCATCTTGGTGCTCTAAGAAATTGAATGTTCTATTTAAAGTATAGCAGCTAAAGTGGCAGGTGTGCAAAAAGTTTTCTTCCAGATCTTCTGTAACCACAGTGACTTCAGCACTGATGCCTCATCTCATAGTATGACTTTAACAAAACTGTCAGATTTGCCACTGCCCTTCATATAAATCTGCCAAAATAGGACATTTTATGGACTGTTAAGAGAATGAAATTAAAAATTAGGCTAGGATTCTGAACATTAAGTTAAAAAATCTAATCATAGTTTCAAAAGTTAGAGTCCAATGTGGGAACTGACATTCTAGATACTCCATAATATGTTGTGTTTTAATTAGAAAAGGGGCTAGGGATTCATTAATAAGTCATTTTATCATTCACACATTCACTAATTTATTCATTCAGCCCACTTTTATGTGGCATCAAGGTTCAAAAACCAAGGCATAGACAGTTACATACTATGTTGAAAGTCAATGAGACACAGAGTATATAAGTATATTACATATAATATGTTACATATATTACATATCTAACAAAGATCATGGAGAGAATTTTAAAACAGTCTTATGGAAGTTTCAGATGCAAGACAGTCAGGAATGAGCTCAGATTGTTTCCCTCTCATCATCAGAAATGCAGATTTGCTATGATGTGTCAGAATCACTTGACCTTAAGAGTGATCAGCTCCTTCTTCCTTTGAACACTCACACTAAGAGGCCTGGCTGGGCAATGAAGTACCTTCAACCTGGTTCATCCGCAGAGCCTGTGGACCACTAACTAGCCTTGCATCTGTGAGGCTTGATCCATTGGGATATGAAATTGGCCTTTCCACTTACTATTTTCTGTCTTTGTTAATAAGCCATTCCAAAATATGATAGGTAGACACATTCAACTCCAAACTCTCCAGAACATCAGCAAACATAATCAGTACATCAACCCACAGGTCATAGAGAGAGCTCATACTTTGTGATAGATATGAAGTAGATAGGACAATTTTATGTTAATATTAATATGACTTTAATTTCCTCTTATCAAAATTGGCTGTCTACTCTGGCTGACTTAGCAAATATAGGATGAGAAACTGTACTGTAATCAGCAGAGAAAAATAATTTTATTTGGCTTTTGGGCTACACCTGGTGATGCTCAGGGATTACTCCTGGCTATGCGCTCAGAAATTGCTCCTGCTTAGGGAACCATATGGGACTCTGGGGATCGAACAGTGGTCTATCCAAGATCAACCACATGCAAGGCAAATGCCCTACATTTTGCGCCAGCCCAGCAGAGAAAAATTTAAATTAATTAATTAGGAGGCAAAAGTAAAGGGCAATGCTGTAGTCACTACTTAGCATTATGTGACTATGGACAAACATGTCTGATCCCAGATTAACAATAAATGAAGGAATATCTAATAACTTCAGCAGACAAGTAACCTCCCCACAGAAAAATCATAATTGTAGTTTTCTGTAAATTCTTTAAGCTGTTTGTTAATGACAAAATTAATTAAAATGACATTCTTCCCCCCCTTCTCCATTTAGCTGGTCAAAATGTCTTTGAAAATTTTCTGAAGTCTGAATTCAGTGAAGAGAATATTGAATTCTGGTTGGCTTGTGAAGACTATAAAAAAACAGAAACTGATCTTTTATATTGCAAGGCAGAGAAAATATATAAAGTATTTGTGCAATCAGAAGCTACAAAGCAAGTAAGTATTGAACTCATTATCATCAGTTTGTTTCTCAAAGAACTTAGACACAAAAATATCATTCTATATATTAAGTTCCATGACTCAATTATTTTCTGCAATACTTAGACTATTCCTATAGATTCTTACTATGAACACTTAATGCTCTGTATTTTTAAGATGGTAAGATGAAAGGACTGATTTTGCAAAACTAGTTCACCCAAAGGCAATGGAGTCAGGAATACAACATCCTGGTCAATATGCATGTCAGCCTGCTCATGACAGAGGCGGGAAACCTTTTCCTGCTTAGGAAAATTCAGAGACTTTTAACACCATCTGCAGACCATATATAATACAGAAAGATGGGCCACAGGCAACAGATGACAACCATCATGTACCAGGATCAGAGTACATGATTTCGTAGGACTTACATGTTCTCAGGTCAGATATCTCCCACCCCTTCCTTATGAGTGAGCCCATCTGGAACCAAAATACAAATTAACACAATGCATAAAATTGCAGCAGCAAAATTATTTCCAGATAGTGGTAGTGTCTACCTTCAAGTTACATATTCCTATTCTGAACAGATGCAAACTGTTTCTCTTTGAAAACTTAAATGTTCACTCACTCATTTTAGTGCATAAATTATCTTGTGAAGATATTTAAGTTACTTATATCTGACTCTTTCAACTATACCATGATTCAAGTTGGTGAAGATATTGTTTTCAGTAATTATTTTATTTTTTTTACTTCCTTCACATCTAACATATGGTGCTTTTGAAAAAGCAGTCAAACTGCCATTTGCACTGACTTAAATAAGAGATTAAAGTTGCTTCTTGAGGGGTTTCAGAAAACATAATAGCATCATAAATTAGGCAGTAAATTGGAAATGAGTATTATCTCATGAGAATTTCTTTTCTAGATCAATATTGACTTCCACACTCGAGAATCAACGGCCAGGAAAATTAAAGCACCAACCCTCACCTGTTTTGATGAAGCCCAAAAAACCATATATACTCTTATGGAAAAGGATTCTTATCCCAGATTTCTCAAATCAGATATTTACTTAAACCTTCTGAATGAACTCCAGGCCAATAGCCTAAAGTGAACAGTTCCTTAATGAAGGTCATTGAAGGCAGTATCCAGTGCATTAGAAATATGCCAATATGACTCTGGGTGAACAATAGGGCCTTTTTAGGAGACTGGACAGGCCCAGTGGAAGAGCTAATGATTCAGAATGGATAAACATGGACATTATCCAACTACAGATTGGAGAAGAAGAAGCAATAAAACTAAAAGACAGTGAAAGAAAAGGAGCTATAATGGTATTGTCCTCACATGGAGTGAATCTACCTATCAGCAAATCCCCGGAGAACTAAGAAGGGCAAATAATGCCATCTCCACAGACACTGTGCGGACAAATTTTGAAATAGATGAACAAATTATAAGCTTTAAAGTCGACTGACACTCATGCTGCCTATACTATTACAGATCATACTAAGCTGCTAAAATCTCTTTAACTTATTTGATGACTGTTTTGAAATTGCCACTTCTATTATTGCCTCAAAGTTTTTTCAAGTACAGTGTTGACTTGATAGTGATGAAGAGAGAATAAGGAATTTTACTTAAACTTGTAAATCAAAGTATATTTGTAAATTAAGTTATCAATATTAATGTTAATAATAAATGAATTTTGTATTAAGACATCTAGAAGCAATTAGTTTTTCCATGCCCTCGCCATTTCAAAAAATTGCATTTAGCTCCAAATTTGAAAATATTCCAAGCATATATTTTCTAGTCTATTCCACTTCAGCAATTAAAATTATGTTTCAAGGGACTAGAGAAGCATAGTGCAGTGAACACAGTGCTTTCGATGCACATATCTGACCAGGCTTCCATGTACAGAACATATGTCCCCTAAACCCTGTCAAGAGTTATTTCTAAACACAGATGGGTATAGCCCCCAAAAGAGAAGTAAAAATAAAAATATTACTTGCAAGGATCACAGTGATACAATGATTTGGAGTATGTTCTTAGCATTGAGAAGCCCATGGTCAATCTTCAATGCTACATGGTCCCCCAAGCCTGGCAGAACATGACTCAGAGCAATGATCCTTGAGTAGTTCCTGAGCACCATGTGTATGGCAAAAAAACTCCCCAAACCCCACAACTCCAAAATATAAAAAGCTATTATCCAATTAATAATATAATTTAGTTGTAGTATACTATATTTGTATTTTTAATGGACCAAATTTATCATCTATTATCACTATGTATAAAAAAACAAATTATCAAATCAAAAAGGTAGAAGTTTTTGGAAAAGTAATCCATTAACAGATCACATATTGTTGTGATTTAAGGATTATAAAAACTTAGGTATATTTTCTTATTTAATGTTAATATCAATCCTATGGAAGTTGAGACTCTGAAAGACTAAATCACTTGTTCCCAAGTTTAGATATCAAAACTGCCTAATATTAAAAAAAAAACAAAGCAAATACTTATTTTAATAGCATATCTTAGACTAAAATCAGAATATCATGGGGTAGGGCCTAGGAATTTATATCTTATTATTGAGGCACAGTTATTTGGACCACACCTGATGGTACTCCTGGTTTACTCCTGGCACTGTGCTCAGAGGTCACTCCTGTCATGCAGTGCCAGAGATCAAACAAAGGTCACGTGACAGGGCCAGGCAAGTGCCATAATTTTTGTAAGGTTTCTTAGGCCCCAAAAGTGTGAATTTTAAAGGAAAATTCAAGGATCTGAAGTATTAGTACAGTGAGTAGGACACTTGCCTTGAACATGACTGACTCAGGTTTAATCCCCAGCATGCGATAATCTTCCAAACCCACCAGGATTGATCCATAAGTACAGGACCAGGAGCAAGTTCTGAGCATTGCCCAGAGTGTCCCCTCCACCACCACCACTGCCAAAAGGAAGGAAGGAAGGAAGGAAGGAAGGAAGGAAGGAAGGAAGGAAGGAAGGAAGGAAGGAAGGAAGGAAGGAAGGAAGGAAGGAAGGAAGGAAGGAAGGAAGGAAGGAAAACTCAAACAATTCTGAGAATTATTTTATCAACCAGATTTAAGAGCCCGGGGTTAATACAGGTTAACATTCATATATATATGAATGTATATATATGTATATATACATTCATATATATATAAATGTATATATATATATACACACACATATGTATATATACATATATATTATTTATTTAAGCACCATGGTTACAACATGTTCAAAATTGGACTTCAGCCATAAAATGCACACCTCCCTTCACTAGTGCAATTTTCCTGCCATCATTGTGCCCCCAGCATCGCACAAAATTCTAACTACACAATTTTGTGCTACTTCTACAATACAATACTGCCCCCTATTGGCTAGAAGGCATTTTCATTGCTAACTAAACTTAGCAACAGGGGATTGATTTACCTAGAAGAGCAGAAAATAGATGCTCAATGTTGCACTTTACTGTATAGGTCATATGACTCTATCTTCCCATCCACCTGTAAAACATCTTTCTGAGAAACAAGTCAGCCACAGAATACATACAATTGTATGTATTCTCATATAAGCACCCAACAGTGGTATGGGGAAATATAGAGATTGAAATGAAAAATATTACTCAACTTTTCATAAAACAGTGTCAATTTACTGTGTCTTAAGCTTTATTCTATGATTTGGCAGGCAATATTATAAAATAATCTTAGAAAGATGGTTAAATTTCTCCATCTTTACCACCACCACACTCATCAGGCATTTATCTCTAACTCAATCCATCACGAGTTCTTTCCATCTTGTTTCTACAATCTCTGTGTATAGTGAATGAATTACTTGTGCTTTTTCTGTTATCCATGCCCAAGAACAAGGTCTCATGACTTGCTGGTTTATGTGTTTTGTCTTTATTATGCCTTTTCTCTTCAATATCTTCTCTACCACAAGCATCAACCTCTGGAATATATTTGGACACCAACTCATTTTACATGATAAATAAAATAAAAATCAAAATTTTCCTAATTTAAAATACTCCCATTAAGACCTTGTTAGTATGCTCCCTACTGTGCATTCTCAGAATCCTTCTGATCTTAACGTTACACTAGACAAACTGCTTTTTATGTGTCCCAGTCATAATTTTCAACTTTTTTTTTACTTCTACTATCCAAATAAAAATTCTGTCAAATATTCCAAACTTTCAAAAAAAAATCTCTCTCCCAGTTTTCAGTATCCAACTATGCTTTTAAGTTCCAAAGAAAAACGACTGTTTTACATAAAGATTTCAAAACTTTATACAATTATGCAGCTATTTAATAGCTATTGTGGAGCTGATGAAAATAAAATGAGGTTCATAGAAGCAGAACTTTTATCTTCTACTTCTAGTTTCAAGACTGATGTCTCATTAAGGGCCCTTTGAAACTAAAAAGTGAACAATGCTCCAACACAACATTAGAGCCATATACTTATACTTCTGGTTCTTTTCCAGAAGACACCAAGTTCAAGAGGCATCTAATTGTTGGGCAAGTGATTAAAGAAAGTATCTAAGACACCTCTGCATTAATTTAAAAAAAACTCTTTCTACATAGATTCAAAATATTGTGAAGTTCTTGAAAAGATAACTTTCTTTTCATTAGTCTCATTCAGTGTGACTGTTTCACAAGGCTATTACAGAAGCATGATTAGCTTTAATAACATCTACCATTTAAATAAATATGTTTCAACTGTTGAGCCTCAGATTCCAGCTTAGTCTCCTTGTGATATTACAGCAAGTCAGGCAATCATATCTATGCATTAAATTTATTTTTTTTTGTTTTTTGGGCCACACCTGACGATGCTCAAGGGTTACTCCTGGATGCCTGCTCAGAAATAGCTCCTGGCAGGCACGGGGGACCATATGGGACTCCGGGATTCGAACCAACCACCTTTGGTTCTGGATCGGCTGCTTGCAAGGCAAACGCCACTGTGCTATCTCTCTTGGCCTGCATTAAATTTATTTATTAAGAAATAAGAGCAAAATTTGGAGTAGCAGGGAAAAATGAAAGCAAATTTAACGTTCTCATTGAAACTTTAAAAATGCATATCATAACATTTTAGAAATTTTATAAATATCTTAAAATGAGAGCAATAGAAAACACCATTATGTTTAATAAAAGTACACATTTATCCAGTTAATTCATCTGGGGTAAATTAAAAAAAATTTATGTGCAAATACAGTCTACATTATACTAGTAAGACTTTTAGGTGACTTGCTTAAAGAACAAATTCTGAAATTTTTCCAGATATGGCTTAGTCTTTAAAATTCTATAGGTGATTGGGTATGGCCCACTCCAAACAAAGTGGCCATTTAAAGGGAATCAATAAAGGCAACTCAGGCCTGCCTCTTCATGGGATAAAGCAAAACTGAGGAACCATAGACATGCTGCCACTGCTTCTCCATTTCTATGGATTTCTTGGGATTCATCCCACCTTCCTCTCCACAGACAGGTATAATGTGCTATGGGAGCTTAGAAAAGCAGGAATGCTCTACTAGAGGATGGACATAACATTAAATAATGAAACATGAATAAAATTTGGGGCCAGATTGATAGTAGATGGATAAAATGTGAACCTGCTTTGCTCCCCAGTGCTATACCATCCAAAGCATCATGAGGCAATGCTCTCGACTCCCCATGCATGGCCAGCATGGGTGGGTTAATCCCCAGCATTGTGGAGCCCTTACAATGAATTGTAAGTCCAGCTAATAGCCAATGTCTCAGATTAGTTGAGAATATTCAGGAAGGATCCTAAACCTCCTAAGCACCACTAGCAAAGCTCACATTAATAATCTAACTAAAAGTAACCCACATTATATTTAAATTTTCATGTTAACTTCAAGGTCTGGAACTCACAACTAATAGTAAATTCTGGTGGCCATGGTTATAATACAGTGAGAAAGCCACTTGCTTTGCATGTACCTGACCTAGATTTGATCCCTAGCGTCCCCTTATTGTCCCTCAAGTGCCACCAAGGATGGTCCCTGAGTGTAGAATCAGAAATAAGCCCTTAGCACAATTGGTGTGGCAACCACTCCCCACCAAAAAAGGGTAAGTATTGGGCTCCTATTAATGGTAAGCTTGAAAACTCATACACAAAAATGCATTCTGACATTGGTGACCACCACATGTATTTAACCTGTCCCACTAAACACTTACTACTTTGCTAACATGATTTTTTTCATTTTTTTTATTTAACCAACTTTATTACATACATGATTGTGTTTGGATTTCAGTCGTGTAGAGAACACCACCCATCACCAGTGCAACATTCCCATCACCAATGTCCCAAATCTCTCTCCTCCCCACCCAACCCCCGCCTGTACTCTAGACAGGCTTTCTATTTCCCTTGTACATTCTCATTATTAGGATAGTTCAAAACGTAGTTATTTCTTTAACTAAACTCATCCCTATTTGTGGTGAGCTTCATGAGGTGAGCTGTAACTTCCAGCTCTTTTATCTTTTGTGTCTGAAAATTATTATTGCAAAAATGTCTTTCATTTTTCTTAAAACCCATAGATGAGTGAGAACATTCTGCATCTTTCTCTCTCTCTGACTTATTTCACTCAACATAATAGATTCCATGTACAATCATGTATAGGAAAATTTTATGACTTCATCTCTCCTGAAAGCTGCATAATATTCCATTGGCTAACATGATTTCTTTTACTTAAGCTATTGGTGTTGTGAAGGAACATTAATTTTTTATATTATTATTTTATTTGGGGTATCATGGATTGCAATTATGTTAATGATTAAGTTTCAGGCACTACATATTCCTGCACCACACCCTCCACCTGAGTGGCCTTTTGCCTCCACCATTATCCCAGTGTCACCCCACAACCACCATCAGTCTCATTCCCCTCCTTCCCTTTCCTTTAAGTTCTCAGTTTATGTTGAGTGCATTTATTATAGTCCCCACTTCATTTTTATATCCCTTTTATGAGAGAAATATCTGTCATTCTAAGAGGTTATGATAGAGAATGTCTAAGAACTTACCAATCTTACACCCTTTCCCAGAATGCCAAAAAATTAAATTTATCCCCCTCGCACCTTAAAGCCAGGAATAAGTAGAGAACCTTCTTATAAATGTTTCCACACCATTCATATTTAACTGGGTATTTATTCCACAAGAGTTTTTTACTTGAACTTAGTATCTCATCTTGAATTGTCCGGGTCATTAAGTTTTGTTCAGTGAATAAAAGAGATGGAAATCAGATTCATGACTGGGTACAATAGAGATAACTGCCTTTCTCTGCTCCATAGATACTGCTAAGGAGCAAAGGCTCCTGACAGCAAAGTCAAGTGAAAGAATAACCATCATTGGATTAATTACACAATCCACATTGGCATGTGTGTGAATGACAAAGAGCTTCACATATTTGAGAGTAGAGCAGTTACGATTTTTTACCCTGATCTATATTTAAGTTTCCTTATCATGCTGGCTCCAAAGTTGCCCAATTTGGGTTAATTAAACCACATTCAAGTGTGAGTCACTAGTGTTACATTCCTGCACCAACATGTTAAAAACAACACACACGAAGGGAGCTAAGGGTTAAGAAGCAGGAAGAGAAGAAGTAATTGAAAATTTTGCAATAGAAATAAATTCAGTGAAAACAGTGGTGGCCATGAAATCTATATCTTCACTCATTCTCTGAGTTAAGGCTGCATATCATAGTGGAACAAAAACTTGAAGGTCTAAATTGGCCAGTTACCAAGTAAAACTCAAAATTCCAAACAAATATACTATAGGGTTCTGGAAAAGTTTCTGACCTTTATGAAACTTAGCATTCAGACAGGAAGTGTGAATTCAATGCATAATAAATGCATTTAATTCATAGTATTATTATTATTAAATGCATTAATATAAACAAACAAAATCCAGAGAGGTCAACTCATAGGTGCCCATTAACCTGAGCAAACTGATAACTACCTCTTCATTAATGCATCCTAAGAAAGTTTCATGATGTCCAAATTTGGTCTAAAAGCAGTAGACAGAGGGAAGAAATGGGTCACTTACAAAACAGGTGCCTGACACAAGACCAAAATCTGAGGGAAAGGAATGAGCAATAAAAGGGTGATGAACTCTAAATGGACCAATTTCCTGACATTCTGCAAAGCTTTGAGGATAGTGATGCTACAACACTGAAGTACTCAGCCCTTTCAGAAAAAGGATTAGATCACAGATGGACTCATAAAAATGTGTTTCAGCTACAAAAATGAGGAAGTGGAAGGGAAGCTTCAATCACTATTACCACCACCACAAGCCAACACTGGCAGCTGATTAATGACTGATAGATGGGGGTGGGGCTGTGGGGTGTCTCAAAAAAGCTCTTGGAAATAATGTCCTTACTTGGCTAGGCTCTATCTGAGTATTTGGGATATAAAATTAAGAATAGGTTAAAATACTAATGAGTCAGCTAAGTCAGAGAATAGGACATTGGTCCTCTTACATCTAGTAGGGCTCTGGAAGAGAGTCCTCTGGGACTGCTACTTAGGCCTACTAGTTGATACTACATATAGGCCTATTAGTTGATCCCCAGAATTGGGATAAACTTGATACTACCTTGCATGTAGCAGCAGATGGGCAGAACAATCCACCCTGGAGGGGCTGGCCCATGAGTTAGACAGGCAACATGAAATGATGTTATTTATACACTGGCACCTTCCCTAACGGAAGAAGAGGACAGGGGTGAGATCTGAGCTTCTCAGATCTGGTTTCTCTTCACATGAGTCACTTTGGGAGGCATTAAGTAAAGGGGTGGAGGGAGCTAGTCACTGAGCTCCCTTCAGGAAGGAAGACACTCATTTCCACAGTAGCCTAGACTTGGGGCTATAGATGACTCAGGCAGTTTCCTCCATAGGAACTACTTTCAGCTAAATGAAGTGACTTCCTTTAAGTCCTGCCATTCTTTGGGGATAATCTCTATAGCATAAAGGGCCTGGGTGGAAACAGGAGTTAAGAAATTTGTTTAAGAAAAAGACAACACTTTTCATAGAATCTCTCTGAAAAGTCAGCTCAACTCAGAAATGTGGTGTGTAACAAGCCATAACATAAGGTATATCAGCAAAAATATCCTAAAATAAAAAATAATCAATTTAGAATTAAACATGAGTAGGGTCTACCTGGGAACTTGGAACTTTATTAAAACTGATGATAAAAGAGAAAACCAAGTTAGTGTTGACCTTGTTTATAGGTAAGCACAAGTTAAAATGAAATGATACTATAACAGACTTCTGCTAAGAAGTCTATTTAAAAAAGGAGAAAGTAGGAGAAATCCTCCCAAAAGATATAATTTGAGCATCTGTTTCAGGTAGAAGAAACATGTATATAATAAGTACACGTATTCATTCCCTAATGGCAGTTAATAGCTTTGAACAGTGGTGTGGGGTCTAAAAGAACAACAGTTGGGAAATGAAGAATAAGAAGGTCTAAAGATGCACAAAGGTACTGGAGGGAAAGCACAGTGGAAGGCACTTGTCTTGCACTAGCCAACCTAAATTCAATCCCTAGCACCACATATGATCCTCTCAGTTCTGCCAGGAGAGGACCTTGAGCACAGAGCCAGGAGTAATTCCTGTGCATTCAAGTGTGCCCCCCAAAAGAAGATGCATGTAGACTTATCAAAATAGGAAAAATATAAAAGTCTGTGTCACATGGTAACACCAGCAGAGATAAGCTACCAAACAAAAGATAAAAACACCAAACAGACACTGGCTATGGCATTTGATCTATCTCTGTCATCAATCAGCCTATGAGGGGCTCATGAGCCATGGTAGAAGAGATGGATACACACTAGCCCAACAGAACTAACTTCCACTCACAAATATTGGTCTAGTTGCTTTGCCTTTGCCTAATTCAACTAGCAATAAAAAGATAACAGTGCTCAGGAAATAATATAGTTACCTAATTCAAAGAGGACAGGCAGCTATTTGATGCCACATGTATTATATTAAACCCCTTCCATTCTGAAAAGGGCAGGAGTTCATTTTGACTAGAATGAATATCTATGGATATAGGTTTTCCTTGTCTTCCAATGAAGCCTAGATAAACCCACTAAAGAGAACCTACACTTATTGATCTATCAGTGCAGATTCTAGATAATATGACATCAGGTCAACAACTACTTCACAACAAAATAGCATAGTCATATCACATGCCGTTAAGTCCAACTACTTTCAACCTAATGGTGAAATAGAAAAGTCTTAAGATGGTGATAAGGTACCTTGTTGAGATATTATTTTTCAAGAATAGAATAGAGTGACACCACAAGGGAGAAGCCATGAGAAGACATTGACTCCATTATTCTTACCTGACTGGCTTTGCTTATTAGTCTTTCACCACCACCCTGCTACTTCAGACTCCACTGCATGGGATTTAGATACACTGTGTTTGTAATGATCTCACAACCCACGGACCTTTATTTTACAACTGGCACTCAAACAACAAACAAGGACCCAGGGACCCAAGAAGACCCCAAAGATAGTGAGTTATTTGATACACTGGTGTAATCACTAGACTGAGTATGCAGTGCCATCACTGGAACATCAGTGCACATGTCCCCCACTCTGGATGGCTTCATATTGCTCTGGTCTGGTTGCTCAGTTGTCCCACCACCAAGAGGAAACAGGTGAGACAGAAGCAGGCAGTAACGGGGAGAGAGCTGAAGACTCTGAGCACTATCCCATAGTCCAAGGCCCACCACCATTTTTTTTTACCAAAGATGTTATGTGCAAGGACCTTGGCCCCCAACTTGCAGCAGCTTATCGAGGTCACTGATGGGGTAGATTGCCAAACAGAAAGCTCCGTTTGAGGAAAACCTACATCAGGAAAATGAGTGGGCCCTCCACCCAAATTCTGGCTCTGGAGCCAAAGACCTTTTTATCTCAGGAAACCTCATTAGTCTACCACAGAAGGAAAAGATGGAGAAGATGGAGGATTCAAGCCCAGCTTAAGAAGCCCAACTGCTTTCAGAACCTCCTGAAACTTTCTTCTAGATTAAGCTCTTGATCTTATTTGCATTAGTCATTATATTTCTGGTTAAACTGTGTAGATTTCTGGTTAAAGCTGTATATATCTTAATGCTACTTTTTCATTCTATGACCCACTGCAAAAAGATAATTTTGTATCCAACGTTAGTGGTTTAATGTTAGTTTGCACAGTTCTGGGAAAATACATATTTTGTTAGATTTTAATAGTTCTCAGCTATCCTGTATAGTGATAGCTCTGATGTTTGTGTATCAGGGGTCCTCAAATTTTTTAAACAGGGGGCCTGTTTTTAAGACCATTGGAGGGTCTGACTATAGTAAAAACAAAACTTATGAACGAATTCTTATGCACACTGCATATATCTTATTTTGCAATGAAGAAACAAAATAGATACAAATACAATATGTGGCCCACTGGCCATAGTTTGAGGACCACTGGTTATGTAGCAGCTTATTCTCAAATTATGTCTGCAAAAGTGTTTTAATGTCTTTGTTCACAGAAATCTATGGAAAAGGAACTTGGACACTATAAACTCTTATTACAGTGCTCATTATAAGAATATTTAGCAAACTTATTTTAAAATCATATATACATATCTGCAGAAATGTTCTTGTGATATTTTGTGTAGGGAAGTTTAAGAAATTCAGATATTCTAGACTTGTATTACAGTGATTGATGTAAGAATTTTCAAATTAAGTGTATCTGCAGAAAGGTTCTAATGTTTATGTTCAGAGAAGTCTATAAAATTTGTTATATGTATAAGACAAAAATATGGAAAAAGTTGATTGTTTTGAGATTCTGTATGCACAATCTGGCTTTTGACTCTTTTCCAGCCAATTTTTACTGTGCCTATGCAAAATAACAACAACTTTGGGGGGGGTTTAGGTGACACCTGGAGCGCTCAGGGCTTACTCCTGTCTCTATACTCAGAAATCGCTCCTGGCAGGCTTGGGGGAACATATAGGATGTTGGGATTCAAACCACCGTCCTTCTGCATGCAAGGCAAATGCCTTACCCCCATGCTATCTCTCAGGCCCAAAAGACCACTTTTTTTATAAGTTCTGATGTGGGATTTCTGCCTTCAGTGGAGAATAGTAAAATAAAACTTAAATAAAACTTTTGTAACTTTTCTCATTTTTTTGCTTTGATTTAAACAGAAAGGGTGGAATTATAAGATGACACACATATTAACCCAAAACACAGGCATTCCCCAACTTCTTTTTTCCTTAAACCTCGTCATTTAATATGTAAAAGTCCAGCTTGATTACTCGACCTTCCCCCCCTTTTGGTATTGGGAATTGATTTAATAAAGAAAGAAGAGTTCTGGCTTTGGGTAGGGCAGACACCAAGAGGGAGAAGCCACAAGAAGCCACAGACTCCATTACTCTCTTCTAAAAAAAATGGAATGGACATTCTCCAGAACAAATAACTCTTAATTGATGACCATTAATGTTGTTCCTCCTAGTAACCTAGTGATCTTCCACCTAATAAAAGGTGTTTGCTTTCATCAAGGGAGAAAAGTCAAAGACATAAACCATTAAATTACAGGTGCTACTTTCTCACTTTGTACTCCTTGTTTATTAAATTAATTTTTGAAACTGATTACATACACAGTTATAATGTTGTTGATTATTGAGTTTTATTCATACAATGATTCAACATCTATCTCTTCACCCATCTATCTCTTCATCCCATCACATATCCCCAGCTCCCCTCACCAGCTTGCCTCCCTATGGCAAACACACATACTCTCTTTTTCTCTCTCTCTTTCTCTCTCCTCTTTCTTCCTCTCTCTCCCCCTTAAGCACTGTGGTTTGCAATATTGTTACTGTAAGGATATCATGCATATAGCCTAGCCTCCTTTTAGCACTCAGTTCTTGACCTTGGACTCATTGTCCCAGGAGATCCACAAGCAAAATGTAAGTCATCATCTGGAAGAAATAACTGATCCTGGAAAAGTAGACTGTAGATGGAAGTATGAGATAATATTTTTTAACACTCAGATTATCCAATTTGCCCTCTCCTGGCTGTGCGGGATGAAAATAGTGATGAGGGACACAGACTCCTGGACAATCCAGCCTTAGGTTACATCACAAATAAGCCACCCACATCAGCAGAAGTGCAACTGAGACTGATGCAAATCTAGAGTAGGCAAAAGGAAAGAAAGATATAAGGAGGCTTAGCCTCTATTCAAATTACAATGATACTTCATCCCACTGACTTTCCTTTGATGGGTTTTCTTGTGAAAAGGAAACATTTCTGAAACTAACTTGGAAAACACATGATATGAAACAATTACATATGGATGGCACAAGAAATAGATACTGGTTTATATTTTTAGTACAAAGGTCCTCAAACTATGGCTCAGGTGCCACATGTGGCCTTCTGAGGACATTTATCCAAACCACTGGATGTTTTTGCCACTACAGACTCTCCTGCTTAGAAGCCAACTCATCCTGGACTGCAGTGCACATGTATGGCAGGTGCATCACACTCTCTGATTCCCCTCCTTCTCTCTGTCTCTTGACTTCTCTCAGCCTTGGCAGGGGTCCTCACACTACGACCAGTGGGCCACTATTCATAGTATTTTTGTAAGCTATAGTCCAGCCCTCTAATGGTCTGCAAGACAGTGAACTGGCCCCCTTGTTTAGAAAGTTTGAGGACCCATTATAGCTTATGGCCCTTTTTGAAAAACAAATGCCTCTTTCTACTCACTGCTTCGAGATCTTGCTATTGACAGCTCACTGATTATTTTTCTCTTCAGATATATTATTCAGCCTAAGGTAGCTGCTTAACCACATCAATATTCTTTATTGGGGGTGTATACTGAAGTCAATACCTTGACAGAGCACAGTCCAAAATTCTGTCCTTTTTGTTTCAATCAGATTAAATGCAAAGAATGATTCAAACTTCTAAACTATTTCTAAGATTACTTAAGGCCCAGGATTCAACTGTAATATGTATCCTTAAGACTTTTAATCTATCTACATGAAAACTGGAGAATTGCATATGGAGAAAAACAATAAATCAGATAAAAATAAACTTAAATGAGATCAAACAAAATTTCAATTATTATTTAAATTATCTAATGTATATTAATTAGTGTCTTGGAATTATCTAAAACTATGTATTCAGTGAAATTTTTGAGCTTCATAAATTTGAATAAAAATTTATTATTTGCTGACTCATGCCTTAGGTATTTATGCCACTGTGAAATTTATGGAAGATATGGTGCTTAATAGCCTAAATATTAAATAAAAATATGAATTTCGTTTTAAATGAGTAACCTCTAAACTTAAACTTCTGACAAAGAATCCTATGATGGTAAGTGAATCATTAAGTGAAGAAAGTTCACTTGGCTTTGCAAGGGAAAAAAGGGGAAAAAGAGGGGGCCAGGAAAGAGAAACAGAAGTGCAGGAGGATTGCTTATTCTGGAGTTGAACTAAGAAGAAATGCAATAAAATTCGTTTTGAGCTACCAGAGAAAGGAGCTGACCATTGTTGGCAGGAACATTTAATTACTTCTAAATAATTTAAGAACATTGACTTGAAAATTAGGCTATTGACTAATGTACTATGTACACTATGCACTAGGACTCCAAAGTGTCAATGAAAGCTAAGCAAAGAATTAAAAATGTATGATAAAGCTACAGAAGGGCAAGGTAGAGCTTTGGGCCAGGATTATAGGAAACATGAACAATGGAGACCTGTGAAGAGCCATATAAATGTGTTATCCTATAGATTTAAATCCTGAGATTTAAAGCTGTAGATACAGAGCACTGGGGTGCGTACATTTAACTTACTGATCAAAACTTTGGAAGAAAGTTTGCAAAATTCTAAAACTACTTTATCCCAAAGCTGATAAAAAAAAAAAATACAGGGGCCGGGTAGGTGGCGCTGGAGGTAAGGTGTCTGCCTTGCAAGCGCTAGCCAAGGAAGGACCGCGGTTCGATCCCCCGGCGTCCCATATGGTCCCCCCAAGCCAGGGGCGATTTCTGAGCACATAGCCAGGAGTAACCCCTGAGCGTCAAGCGGGTGTGGCCCAAAAACCAAAAAAAAAAAAAATACAAACCTGGTTCCCAAACAAAAAGGTGAATCTGACAGAATAGAAACGGATGCAGGCAATCAGTAAAGGACAAGGATATAGAGACAAATCATAGATAAAATGAGCAAACCCCAATTGCCTCATCATCAGTTCTCAGAACCAAAATTAGTAAAAATCAATCCCATGGCTCAAACAAAAACTGAAGATGATTATTTCTCTTTTATCTGCTTTCTTCTATCTCTGAATAGCTAGGACAATTGAACTTTATAATCAAACTACCTGGTATGTCTGTGTATATGCCTGGTGTTTGTGTGTATAAGCCTGTATATTTGCTTATACTGATTTGATTCTCATTTCAATTTATTAATCATCTCAATATTTGTATTTAACTCAAAAAGCTTCATTTTAACTGAATTAATAAAAGTTCAAAATGAAGTTGATTTTTAACAGAATTCAGTGCATACAGCTTAATTTTATGCCAGAATTTGTTAAATGTGTAACATAAACAAATTGGATTAAAATATAACTATGTTTAAAAGTACTTTAATAACTGGATAAATTTAAGGAAAGGAGGTATGATGATTGTATGGAAAAATTGAATATTCATTATAATCTATTTTATCCCCACCCCCTGGGCTATCTGTTGTGGTCATGTTGGGTTCCTTAAATGGAAGTGAGTGGAAGTGGCATTCTACCCTACCCCACTCAGAAAGCAGTGGGTGGGCCTCCTCCACACTCTGTGCCACTTCCTGCTGCTAGAACTAGACAACTTGAAGTGTAAAGATGTGCAGAGGAGGGTGGGACTGAGTGTCTAGCCTGGATCCTCACATTAATAGGGGAGGTACAAGGATATCTACTTGCCAAGTTACTTGAGGGAAATGTTTCACAATAGCCTTCAGAGTTTCTCTGAGACATGTTTTACCTTAGGTTAGTATAGAAATGTATCTATTACTATTACTGTGTCAAAATTTCAGAAAAAAAAAGTTTATTTGATTCCTTGGTCCTCAGGTCTGGGCTAGTTTAGCATGGGTGGCCAAGAGCCCAGAGGTGGCCCACCACCCACGACAGAGGAAAGTCTTGTAGTACTTATCAAAGTAATATGTTAAGAATTTTTAACCTTTTTAAGTACACTATGATGTGAAAAGATGGAAACTTAGTGTTTTCTAAACATGTGTCAAAAATCCATAAGTGGGTTTTTATTTTTTTTAATATCTCTGTGTGGAACAGGAAGAACAAAACCACAAATTAATATCTTGATAATGACACATCTACATTGCCCTTCCAAGTCCAAAGTGATTGTTCATTACTCTTTTTTTGAAACTTATTTTTCTTTATTTAAACATCTTGATTACATATATGATTGTGAATAGGTTTCAGTCATGTAAAGAACACCCCCATCACCAGTGCAACATTCCCACCGCCAATGTCCCAAATCTCCCTCCATCCCACTCCACCCCCACCTGTACTCTAGACAGGCTTTCCAGTTCCCTCATTCATTCACATGATTATGGTAGTTCTCTGTGTAGTTATTTCTATAACTGCACTCACCACTTTTTGTGGTGAGCTTCATGAAGTGAGCTGGAATTTCCAGTCCTCCTCTCATTGTCTCTGAGGATTGTTGCAAAAATGACTTTTACTTTTCTTAAAACCCATAGATGAATGTTGACGGGGATGTGGAGAGAAAGGAACTCTTATCCACTGCTGGTGGGAATGCTGTCTAGTTCAACCTTTATGGAAAGCAATATGGAGATTCCTCCAAAAATTGGAAATTGAGCTCCCATACGACACAGCTATACCACTCCTAGGAATATACCCTAGGAACACAAATATACAATACAAAAATCCCTTCCTTATACCTATATTCATTGCAGCACTATTTACCATATCAAGACTCTGGAAACAGCCAAGACACCCTTCAACAGATAAATGGCTAAAGAAACTGTGGTACATATACACAATGGAATATTATGCAGCTGTCAGGAGAGATGAAGTCATGAAATTTTTCTATACATGGTTGTACATGGAATCTATTATGTTGAGTGAAATTAGTCAGAGAGAGAGAAAGAAAGGTCTCACTCATCTATGGGTTTTAAGAAAAATGAAAGACATTCTTGCAATAATAACTTTCAGACACGAAAGAGAAAAGAGCTGGAAGTTATAGCTCACCTCAGGAAGCTCACCACAAACGGGGATGAGTTTAGTTAGAGAAATAACTACATTTTGAACTATCTTAATAATGAGAATGTACGAGGGAAATAGAAAGCCTGTCTAGAGTACAGGCGGAGGTTGGGTGGGGAGGAGGGAGATATGGGACATTGGTGATGGGAATGTTGAACTGGTGATGGGTGGTGTTCTTTACATGACTGAAACCCAAACACAATCATGTATGTAATAAAATTGTTTAAATAAAAAAAAGAAGAAGAAACTGATAAAATTCAAGTGATTTAATAAACACTTTGCCAGCTAAAGCAAAAAATAATAAATACACTAGCCAGCAGGGAGCTTTTGGCGGGCTTTCTTTGGTATTGAAATTTCTACAGGATAGCTAAGGCCGAATATCTGTAGTAGAAAAGGAGACAAAAATCAAAATAAAAGGAAAAGAGAAATATGATGTCACAGCCATGTCAGAAATATAGCCAGTAATCCATGCAAAGGTCAATGATTGACTTCTCCAACGGGCCTTCTGGCAGATATTTCTTGGGAGTAAAATTAGGCACTGCACCAGGAAAGCCAAAAGCCACGTCTGATGCTTACTTCTCTAATAAATAGAGAAATGCATGCTGCATGCCTCGACACTCTTGACCAAATACAGCATTATTAAAGTATTGACATCTATGTGCAATATCCACTTAAATTATACCCATTGGGTTTTGAAGGCACATGTAGTATTTTATTGTTTTATCTACATGATCTATCATCCTGATGAACATATATATTTGCTGACTGAATGAAAATGTTATTCAATCTATCAAAAATTATTCATACTATTGACAGTGCAGTAAAAGTGTAGAAAAGTATCTTCCTGAATAGATAGGTAAATAGAAAAATATCTCCCTGAATAGATGAACTAGGAGAAAAAGGAAACAAATTTCTTTTTTGGTCTAAGATACACTTTCTATAAAACAAAAAGTACTTTGGTCATTGCCTTGATATCATGTGTTTTATGGAAAAATTTCTAATTTTAGGTTGCTTTATTATTATTATTATTATTATTATTATTTTGTTGGAGGCCACACCTGGTGGCACTGAGGGATTACTCTTGGTTACTCTTGTCTGGCTTTGCACATAGAATATACTCCTGGAAGATTGGGGATCATATAGGATTTCAGGATCAAAGCTGGATCAGCCACATGCAAATCTGGAAAATCTATCTCTTGTGCTACAGCTCTAGGCCCTACATTTCACTATTTTAATAACTTGCAGTTTATATATGTCCTTTTCTTTATATCTTATATTTTTTATTAAAAATTAATGTATATGTGATCATAACTAGTTGGTAGTTCATATATTGTAGGTAAAACTCTGAAAGCATAGGTGTCTGAAAGATTATGGGGTGGGGGGAGATAGTCCAGGTTTAAAATGGGAGAAGGTTGCTATAACAACTCTACAAAGGAAATGATTGTTATTGGTGTGCTAGAAACAGAAAAAAAAGAATGATAAGGGCTAGTCCAATCTGACAAGGTATATTGGATATGTCAATTTGCAGTTGATGTTTGGCTAGTTAGAACCTAAGTGCCTTCATCTCATGCAGTTTTCCATGTACACACATATACAATTATTGGTTCTTATCTATTGCTAAAAAATATTTTGTGTGCAAGTGAACAGGAACATTTTTATTATTGCTGCTAAAATGTGACATGGAGCCTAAGCTTACTTGTCTTGAAGTGTGAAAGGACAACCTATAGTGAAATGAAAGAAAAAAAAGTTGGAAATAATGAAAATCATGATGCAGAATCTCCCCATTTCACCCAGATCCCTAATTCTTCCTCAACCCAAAATTCACAGAGATGTGGGTAAGGCTTTCAGATTACAAAAAAAAAATTCTAAATAATTTTACAGAAATAGTGATTGCTACATAGAAATTTCACTAATCAGTCTTGGAGCAAGTTCTGACTTAATATACCAAAATAATTATATGAGTATTTAAGTATTTATTATCAGATTAAAAAATGGAAAGTTTGCCTTTAAAAACATATTTTGGGTTGCTTACAAAGGTGAATCTTTTTGTATGTTTTTTTTTTTTTGAGGGGTAGGTATACCAGGGTTTAATCCAAGCCCTGAGTTCAGGGACAACTCCTTATAAGCTTAGGGTTCCCTTTGTGGTGCCAGCGATCAAGCTACAAGGCAAATGCTCTATCTACTATACTATCTCTGGCACCTACAGCAGCAGTGTTTCTCAACCTTTTTCTTACCATGTGACTTTCCTACTTTCATTTTTCTTCCTGTGGCACTACTGGTGCCATATCATGTCCCCATTTATATATATATATATATATTCTCCTGAAATCCCTGGAACTATAGGATGTCATGTGGCCCTATTTGCAAAATTCTGGCTTACATAAAAATATTTCAAGAGACACGCTATAGAAAGTAGACATCAACTTTATTTTCTAGAGGAAGATATGTTTATTTCAGTGAGTGTGAAGAGATAACAAGAGGAAAAAGATATTTTTCAACAAAAATGTTTTCTTTCTCATAAAGTATAGATTTCCTAGAAGTGTTCAACACTATACTCCTGGGAAAGACAACTTTTCACTTTTCTGTTATAGTCAAAGATTTGTTTTTTATCTCAAAACTCTGTTACTCTGGGATACTTCTCATACCTAGAATTTAATACAGAGGTTTACCATACGATTTATAAAAAATGAGTTCTTTTACACTGTACCAAAATTTTTTTAAAAATCCTGTTTACTCTATCATTTCCATTATTATTATTATTTTCATATTGTAAAAGTTGACTGTGATGATGAATTCCGTGTGTCAGTTTGGCTAGGTTTCAGAAGACTTGTTCGAACAAATAATGCCAAACACTACCAGTGTTACTGTGAAAGGTGTCTTGGTGGTATCATTAACAGCTACAATCACTTGTTTTAAAAAAGATTATCCTTGATGATGGGGTGAAACCCATTCAATCAATTGAAAGTCTTAAGAGCAAAATCAGAGAATTTCCTGAGGGAGTGGAAATTCTACCTTAAAATAGCAGCATGAGCTCTGCAAAGAGTTGCAAATCTGTCATCCTGGCCTAAAGATTCAGACATGACAGCCCCACAACCATAGGAATCAATTCCTTTTAATATGTATAAATAAGTATGTGTACCTGTATATACATATGTGCTCTAATGATTCTGTTTATGTTGAGAACTCAGACTAAAACAGTACACAAATAGACTGCATGATAAAAATTAACAGATTTGCCTAAAACTAACAAATTATATATAAAAGAAATAATTAGCTTAGAAAAAAATTATTGTATTTCACTATATAGTAAGATATAATTAGGTGTTCTGAGGAAAAAGTGGGGTACAACCATTATATTAACATTTTTAAAAATTGTGCTGATAGTAAACAAAAACAATGAGACCTACTCTGCAGAGAAATGCAGTTATTGTTGTGTTTTGTTGAGATATAGATGCATAATATCTTCACACCTATGCTCTCTGTACATTTAATATAGCAAACAGGATATAAATATAACTCACTTGAGTGGTTAAAGAAGCTATTTTGAGGGCATTGTGTATATATTTGCACAATGGAAAACTATGCACAAGGAAAGATGAAATGAGGCATTTCACTGCAACTTGAATGAAACTGGAGGGTGTCATGTTAAGTGAACTAAGTCAGAGGGAAAAAGACAGATAACAGATGTTCTTACTCATCTATGGGTTATAGAGTAGTCTAGCAAGGGCACGGAAGGTATCGATGTGGCAAACCTCTGGGTACAGATTATAGAAGTGAGAATGTCAAAGGAAGAGAGACTAAGGTACAGTGGAAAGTGGTATAAAGGCAGAATATAGGGCCACTGATCAGGGCACTTTAGTAATATAGAGAATTCTAAACATGAAAGAATGTGAGAGCAAACACTATTGCAAACCTGTGTCCCAAACTGTAAAAATCCAACCTCAAAATGAGATTTATAAGGAGAAGAGGAGGGGTAGGTGGGACTTTTGAATTTTTGGTGGATGGGCACTGACACTGTGAGTGGATTTAGCTGGGACCCTGTATGCCTGAATCTCTATTACAGAGCATGCCAATCATAGTGCCCAAATAAAAATTTTTAAAGAATACAATCTTGAATGGAAAATTCAGTCAAAACTTATTTTTCACAAATATGTCAAGCAATTTAAATGGTCACTAAAGATTATTGTTCAGACTATACTTTTAAGGTTGATTGGAACAAAAATAATTCTGGAGGAAAAGCTATGCTACTTCACACAATAGTAGGATGCATTTAATTACCCATCTTCAGTTTAAATCTTTCAGAAAGCAAGGAATATGCCCTAGAAATCCTTGTTGATAACATCTGCACTATTGATCAGAGCTGAGTAAAGTAATAAATGCATTAGCTTTCTGAATGTGAATGACAGCACATATTAACTGTAAGACTTCTGTGTCCTAATACAGTGTGAAGCTTATGGGGTACAGGGCTATCTACGCAGGGTCTTACCCTCATTTAAACATACTAATTTCCCTGTCTCTGTCTGACAAAAACGCCCAGAGAAATAAACACTGGAGAAATAAAGTTATCTGGAAAACTCTGAAAGTAGTCAGTTTCTTTCCCAAAAACGTTTTGTTTGGCTTCTAAATTAGTATATATGCAAATGACTGTGGAGACAAAGAGATTAAGGATAAGAACTTCTTAATGGCAATATCATAAAAAACTAGGATAAAATCATGCACAGAGGCCTATATTTTAAATAATTATTTATGTTCAACTTAAAATATAAAGAATTAAATATAGACTAGAGATTCACAGACAACTATTTTTAAAAGAGGCTTTAGAAAGTATCTAGATTCCATTTTACAGAAGTTGAGGAAAAAAAATAACTTCTTTAAGGACACTAAATTAAATGCACAAGTCATGTATAGTGAGGACAAGACATTAGTTCAAAAATACAGGTTTTCTGGTGTTTATAATCCATTTTCACACTTCAGGAAAAAGTAGGAGATAAAAAAATACAGTCCCCAACAAATTCTAATTCCATCTTTTTCCCTCTAATTCGAGATCACGCTATGCCTTTACTAATGGAAGTTGCTGTTCAATGGTCAGTGCATCGGTGGCACAAACAATCACAACAAAGCAGCCAGACTGTCATTGGCATGTGTAGATTCCATGCTAAGTGTTTGGTTGAGCCTTCCCAATCAACCCTCACTCACAACCAATTAACAAACTTTTTTTTGGAATACTATCCTGATAAACTAATTTAGGCTTAGTGAAGTTAAGTGGCCCAGGTAAAAAGGTAAGACTTGAAGCTATTCAGTGTGACTCCAGAAAGAGCAGAGATAGACACTTCCAACTGCTAAATTCTTTTATTTGAAGCCATTGTCCAGGCTTCCCTGGCCAGTCCATTACAAACTATCTAGTGCATAGACTTAATTGTCTAGCAGGCTGACTGGTGATTACAGTCACATGGATCAAAAGAAACCAGCTATTAGCAGGCTTTGGTGGGACTGTAGGAAGGGACAGGAATTCATGGTGATACAGAGGCATCTCCTTGGAGTCCCTCCCTCATGTAAACACACCATTATTTCCTTCATCTTACAAAGTGAACAAGGATACACTGAGGAAGAAAAGTTACCCTGACATTGAAGTTGGTGGTTTCTTTCCCAAAAGGAACTGTAGACCTAAACAGAATCAAACGTATAAAACAGCTTTCAAATCACTACAGATACAGAATTTCCAGAATAGTCTGAAAATTCACTGCCTTTAATAATTTTCTTTGCTAATTTTGTGTGTTTACTTTAAAAAGAAAATGGGGGCCCGAACTAGTGGCACAGCGGTAAGGCATGCGTCTGACCTAGGATGGACCACAGTTCAATTCACCCTCACCCCACCCCCCACCCACCCACCCCCTCTCCTCCTCATCCCATATGGTCTCCAAGCCAGGAACGATTTCTGAGTGCATAGCCAGGAGTTACCCCTTAACATCACATGGTGTAGCCCAAAACAAAACAGAAAATGGGTAGGATGTAATGCAAATGTCTTTTCTCCAAAATTACAACAGGGGGCAGGACAGATAGTACAGCAAAGGCACTTGCTTTCCACACAACCTGAGTGGGTTTGATTTCCAACATTCCATGTGCCTCCCAAGTTCTGTCAGAGGGATCACTGAGATCCAGGAGTTAGTCCTAAGAAAAACTGTGTATGCCCTCCCACACACAAATAAATACAATAAAAATATTTTAAATTATGGCAAAGCATGTCTATGTCTTCTAATTTAGAGTCATCAGAGTTTCTCTTACAAATATATGGGACAACTGCAAAGCTGAAATGATGCTTTCAGAGATCTGGTGAATGAAGAAAACTTCAATGAGAACAAATAGAATCTTTGATGAGAAACTGCCACTCAAAGAACCAAATAAACCTATAGCTACCATCAGTGATGTTGGGCAAACAAATCTTTCACATAAAGTATGGAGTATCATGACAATGTTAATGAGGGAGAGAAGTAGAATACCTGCCTGGAATACAAGCAGGGGGTGGGGGAGGAAGGCGATGGGGGGTATTGGTAGTGGGAATGTTGCACTGGTGAAGGGGGGTGTTCTTTTTATGACTGAAACCCAATTACAATCATGTATGTAATCATGGTGTTTAAATAAAGAAAAAAGTATGGGCTTTTACTTACTGCTGTTTAATTAATGTTCGTAAAATAAGGATGCTTTGGACATAAATGTGAAAGTTCAAAAATATTCTAAATATTTGTATTGCTAATTATAACTTGTAATATTTGAAAAGCAGTCTTTGGTTACTAAATTAATTTTGTCACTAAACAACATAACTAAATAGTAAAACTTTATTTCTTCTCTCTGGTTTTTTTTAGGTGAGAAAGCATCAACCCTAAAGAAACTTCCTAGAAACAAAGAGACTTGATGAGGAACTTTTTCCATCCAAAATTACTTTAAAAAAGAATGATGGTCAGTTTTGAAAAAATTAAAGTCATTTTTCTTTTCTTCTTCCATACTATATTTTGCTTCCACCCACTCACCATTTTTTATAAACAAAACTAATCATGAAATAAAAGGAAGTAATCAAGACTGGTGGTGACTTATTTCATATTCCAAAATAATATTTCACTTGTAAATATACAATGTTTAAATATAAACTTTTTTAACTGAAAAGTTTAAATTTGCTAATAAATGCTTGTAGTTGTTAGAAGACACTTTAGTAGTTTTCCTTATTCAGTCTTGCACCTGAGAAAAAATTCTGTCTATAAGATCTTGCACAGAAACTGGCAGCTCCTAGAACTTCTGGAGGAATGAGGCACTCCCTACTGGGAAACAGAGATCAAGGATCACGAACTCTGTTTCATTTATGTAGTTATAATCATTTAGCGTCAGGTCCTTCATACCTTCTGCCAAAATTGGACCTACCACATAAGCCACTGAGTTCTCACATCTTCCCCTTGGTACTGACCTAAGTATTACATCTCACTTTTTCCATGCAGGCCTGCCTCTTTCTTGGGCTGCCTTCTCTTCCCAGAATGTCAATGTGGACTTAAGAAATGCCTCATGAAGTCACACTAAATGATTGTGGTTTCTTCTCTGGTTAGTTCGAAGGACAGGTTGAATAAATACAATGATCTTTCACATTACAGGCCTCACCTATTTTAAGACATTTAACAAACATTCTTTCCTGCTGAACTGATGACCACATATCCTGTGGCAACTTGAAACCAAGTCTGCTCTATTGAAGTGACTGTTCTCCGAATGTGACTTTGTTACAAATCATGAAAATACACGATAGAACAGAAAGAGATAGTAGCTGAGGATTCTATGGGCAGTTAGCTCTTGTCTTCCACAAGTTCACTTCACATCAACAGCTCATGTTTACATTTCTTTCTTCTTAATCATATAATGTCTGGGGGCTATATAAAGTTCCTATTTATGTTTTCTTTGAAAATTTGCATAGATTTCTTCTTGTGGTGAAAGGAAAATAGAATATTGAAATTTGTCCTGCTAACTTTTCCAGTTTAATATTTCATGCTACTAAGACTACTCAGGGTCTAAAGAAAATGCACTTGAATGTGTACTCGAGGGCCCGGAGAGATAGCCCAGCAGCGTTTGCCTTGCAAGCAGCTGATCCAGGACCAAAGGTGGTTGGTTCGAATCCCGGTGTCTCATATGGTCCCCCGTGCCTGCCAGGAGCTATTTCTGAGCAGACAGCCAGGAGTAACCCCTGAGCACCGCTGGGTGTGGCCCCAACCCCCCCCCCCAAAAAAAAAAAGAATGTGTACTCGAAGCCGGTGTGATCCAAAAACAAAACAAAATACTACTTACTCTTTTCTTGGGGGAAGGGGAGTTGTGGGAGTGTTAGGACCACATCTGATGCTACTCAGAAATGACACCTGGCTCTGTGCTCAGGGATCACTCCTAGTAATACTTGAAGAACCATATCAAACTTGGATATCAAACTGGATATCAAACTTGGGCTTTGCCTCATGAGAAGCAAATTCTCAAGCTTCTGCACTATGTCAAGGGCCCCATATATTTCTCGTTTTCATCAAGTGCTTTAAATAGTCACTAACTCTGCCAGGCACAGATCTGAACAGTCTTATGTACAAGGCTCTACATAAGGCTCTCCACGTAGCACCCTAAAAGGACTTACCTTTCCCATCCTTCACTGCCCCTTTCCATTAAAAATAAATAAGGAATTCAAGACATGCAATTCAAGGAATTCAAAACAAGGAATTCAAGAGAGTCAAAAAGCTTGATTAGAAAAATAGCGACTGGATTAAACTTTTTACATAGGATTGTTTATTTGAGATTTTTTTCATACACAAACTAAACATTTTTCTATAAATCCACATTTTTATTTTAAGTACCCCCACTAGAACTCCAAACTCTGCATAATACTTACCTTTCACATCAATGTTACCCATACTCATTGCCTTTATCTAACCTGTTACTAAAGCCTCTCATGTCAACCTACAATAGCTTTTCTTTTTTCTGTTTATAGAGCAAGGCTTCATCAAGAATGAGGTTTAAATTTTACCCAGGAAGATCTTTAAATGTCCTAGGGTTTGAGTCTAGTTTTCTTTCCATATGGTGATACTCAAGGCAAAATGGACAAGCCTGTTGAATATCACAATCAAAAGTTTTCCTAACTTGAAAGCATAATTGCTCAGAAGCACTATTCTTCTTGGTCCAACAAGCAGAGAAGTATTTTCATCAAGAATTCATATGGAAACAAAAGCAGTCAAGAGTCTCTCTTGTCAAAAAAAAAAAAAAAAGAGTTCCCATCTAACTACTTCCCTCTTTATTTTTTTTCACTCAGGACTTTTCTTGACTTTCCTATTTATCACTTTCAACCGACTGTAGTGAAACTTCCAAATCTCCGAAACTACCTGACAAATTAATTTCCTTTGCCTTATGACTTCACCCTGCTTTTGCTAAAAAATGTTCTCACCTGATAAATCTCCCTTTTTTAAATAATTGTTAATACTATTGTCATATTTTAGAACTTTTTGCATAAAGAAATTTACTAATGTGATCACACACTGCTAAAATATCTTATTGAATGCATACTCCTTAGAACCTACAACTTTTCTTTCCTACTCTAAACTGCTCATGATCAACGCACATGCTCTCAAATTTTATCATGAGTAATACCATGTCTGGCTCTAAGTTTCTACCTGCTATCCATCTTTCTTTACTCAATTATACCTAGTTCACATGCTTATCCTTGTAGCTCAGTTCAGAACAATCCTGCACTTGAAATGAGGGAATATGAATACCTTCATTAATAATTTTCTAAGGAAATGTTGAACTTAATTCTTCTTACTGCTTACTCTGACAAAAATGAGCACCTTTTAATTTTTCTTTTGATTATTAGTACTTCATACTTATTTATCTTTAATTATCCTATGTACTCAGTTACTAATCCTAAATTTCCACTAATAGAGCTGGGTAGTCTTTGGCACCACAGTGCCCAAGAAACACCATATCTTCATATTCTGGCACTGAACCACTGGCCCAGATGGCCAAGAATCATGGAGGGAGTGGGGACCCTGTGAGTACCAATTTGGAAAGAGCCCCCAAAGCATGAAAAGATGCCATAAAAGCTTTGCAAATAAGAAAGATCCCATATGATATTTAATTATTTTTACATAAATATATGACCATCAAAATGTAAATTTTTCAAGATTATAATAATTCCATTTGAAATCGCTTGCACTGTACATTAATATCAGATTATATGAATGCCTTGGTTATGGGTGAGTTGCCCAACTTGTTACTTTAAATAAATGGACACTAACATGATTCTGTAAATGTGCACATGGCATAAGATTAGCTTTCTTCCGCTTTGTGGTCTCATATGTCTGACCACTGCAACTATTTTTAACATGGCCTACACTTTTTTAGTGACATCCAGCCCCACAAAAAATCATCCTTATGGAGACACAAACATGGGTGACGCATTTGATTACAATATACTTGTGTTTCATGCGATTTTTCCTTTATCACTTGAACATGTGTTTCTACTTTGATAATTTTGAAAACATTCCATGCACCTCACAATATTTACATTGGCGTAGACCACAGGTTCTTTGAGTCTGGCCATCGAGCTTTAATAAAAAAGGATTTTTAGAATAGGAGGGAGAGTTCAGAGATTAAAGTATCTGCTTTACATGTAGCTATAGAGGCTAACCTGATTCAAATCCCTTGTTTCACCGACAGTTCTCTGAGAATTGACAGGCATTGATTAATTGTCCCCTGAGCAGCACCAGCCATTGTCCCCTAAGCATGACTTGGGTGTAGCAAAAATTTTTTAAAGCTTTATAAAATGTCAACAAATAACTATTATCTTTTATTTTTATTATTATTTTTAAGCATAAAAGACAAAATAAGAGCATTTACTAACTATCTGCATTCTTATCTAAGATGGGATATCTTTTTTATTTTTTTAATTAATTTCACTTAAAGCATTGTGCTTTACAAAGTTATCCATAGTTGAGTTTTAGATATACAATGTTTCAGGACCAATTTCACTACCGATGTCAACCTCCCTTCATCAATGTTACCAGAGTCCATCCCATGCCTCCACCCCACTCCCAGCCTACCAGCATAACAGCACTCTTTTTAAGTTTGGTTGTTAAAGTTTGGGTCTCATTATTCCATTATTGTTGGCTCTGTGGCCTGGATATATAGTTCTGTCCTTTCTTAACCTCACCAGTGCACCTGAGTTCCCTTGGCTGCAGTCTTAGGTGGGATTTCTATTGTGTCAACTTTCATTGTCTGATTTGGTCATTTGATAGCTTTTATACCTTGCCCCTCAAAATACCCCTAGTAGCATGTTCTATGTGTAACTCATCAGATAATATACATGAGTAATAGATGAAAATCCCAGGAATTTTATGTCCAAATAATCCCACATGGGTATAAAGAGAATATTACACATATTTCAGAAATTCAAATAATGCAACATAGTTATAGTTATATTATTTTCTAAGTGGTGAGACAAATCTAAAAATTGACATTTTTATATGACCATGAAGGAAATGACATCCAATTTATAAAAGCACATCGAAGTTGTTTAGGTTCAAAAATCTTTTCTATTAGAGCTTTTACAATGTGTGATAATATCTATTACTGAAATTTCACTGCTAAGAACTTGAAAAATAACTGCACAGGTTAAAAAATAAATCACATACTCTAAACCATATGAATTATTTTAAGTTCATAGACTACATAAAAAACTATTTCAACAAAATGTTCTGAAGTTAAAAAACACCTGGGCCCCAAATAAAATCCATCTATTTAGAGTCAAATCCCCCTATCTATACAATGCCATGTATCTTTCTACTTATACATGTACCTCAAAACTACAACTTTCAGAATTCAGAGAAAGGCACTGGAACATAAAACAAGAAGGCTTTGTGTGTCTCTGAAATGATATTTCAGGGAAAATGAAGAATTGGTGCTGGAAAAGAAATGTTACTAAATCTCAGGTGGTTCTTGAGGAACTGGGCACAAACAGAATGTGCCAGATTAGATAGAACAGGGAAACTCATGTAGCAGAGGTCTCCTGGATCTGGAAAGATGTAGGAGTCTTTAAAGGGAAAAATAAGATGTGCTCTGGTAGCTTGGTTCCAGATGCCTTAGAATGTGAGCACTGTGATGAGGCATGGTACTTGCTGAACATATGAACTCAAAAGGCCTTGCAGACAGGGATTAGACAGTATATGTGACATGCTAGGCTAGGGCCAATAACTGAAGAATAGAGAGGATCATGGGAAACTAGGCCAACAGCATGGCTCAACTAGCAAAGGCTGGTGAGTACTACGGAGAAACACCTGATAGGCAGAGGGGGACCATATAGAACCAGGTGGTCTTGTCTGTTAGAAAACATGGCATTGGTCCATAAGATAATTCTGTAGGCTAAACTGCAGGTCTCCAAAACCAGAAAATTAAAGTTTTGGGTTTCTGAGAACTGAAACCTTAATTCAGTCTATCAGGGCTCAGCACTGGATAAAGGGTCTGCTGAGACTCCTATTGTCCCCTCAAGGACAGTGACCTGTAATAACCAACCTGCACACTGCCTAATGGAAGCTCCTGAGCTTGGCTCTTCTGAGTTTCCCTTTTTCACACCTTTCTATCATTTCCAATATAGGATGCTGACAACTTCAAACTGCTTACTTGAAAGACTTTTTCTTGAGAGTTTGTTATTTACATATAGTGCTGTTAGGGATGGGTGCTTTTATGCACATAATTCCAACATCAAATTGCTTTTTGATCAAATCAATTCTTGACATGCCTCAGTTTATCTTTTGACACTCATACCACAGTATATGTATTCATCCTGGCACTATAGATCTAGTGAAATCCTAAGAATAGTCAGTTGTTTTGTGGATGCACCTGGAAATACTCAGAGGTTACTTCTCCCTCTACACTCAGGAATTATTCCTGGTGGTGCTTGGAGGAGCATATGGATGCTGAAGATCAAACCTACAGCCACATACAAGGCAATCACACTGCCCACTGTTCTATAATCCTGGCCCAAAACATCCTCTCTTGTTTGTGTCTCTCACCTTTTCCCTTTACAGGTAATTTCAGTTTTGTTGTTGATAGTCACTGTTTATTTTTTATTTCTTTGGTTCATTCATATACTTCATTTCCTTATATGGCAATAAAAGTAAATTTCTCCAATATTTTTCTATGTTCATTTGACTTGGTTTTCTTCTTATGCTCCCCTCAGTACACTTATTTTTCTATAAATGGCAAAGTTTTATCTTTTTTGTATCTAAATAGTTTTCCCATATATATTTATATACATATATATTACATTTGTATTAAATCATCTATCAGGTTTCTATATTTTCATCAGTGTCATCATTTTTGTTGCATAGAACTTTGGTTTCTTTAGTAAAATATATTTTCAGGTAATTATTTTCACTTTTTATAAATAAACTTATTTTATTTTCACTTGTTTGAATATAAGAATGGAACAGACTTTTTTGTAGACTTTCTACAGATATTATTATATCACATGTAAATAATAATAGTGTCACAACTTTTCTAATCCATATTTCTTGTTTCTATCTATTTGCTTTTTAAATTAATTAGTAAGGACAAAAGAAATTCGATAGTGGAAGCCTTGGATTTGTCCCTTATCTTAAAAAACAACCTACACCCAGAGGGGACTGTGCGCCTGTACATCGCGCTGTGAGCGCCGGGGAGTGCCTTGGGGAAAGTGACCTGGGACAACCCGCCGCTGCCTCGATTTACCTCGTGGACCCTGGAGAAGACCCCCCCCTTCTTCACAGGAGCCCCTTTTCCTGGGCGCCGCAGGATTGGCCGCAGCCGGTCGAGCTGCACCTGGTTTAAGATTGAAGGCATCTTGTCTTATTCAATATGAAGTTGTTCTGATAAAGGGAGAGACGTGGCAAAAGCTGGCTCCCTGTGTGTGACACCAGGCGGGGAAAATCCGCGAAAGTACACCGGCCCAGTGGGGCTCAGCTGTGAAAGACTGTGAGTGTGACCTGTCTATGTCTGTCTACTGTCCTCTTGCGTAAAACTCTTGCGAGTGGGGCAAAAAGAGCCTCCAGAAACCTCGCTCGCCCAGACGCCATTTTCAGGGAGGGACTTCAGAGCATAAAAACCGGCTAACCTTTGCAAAACCTGGCTCCCTGTGTGTGACACCAGGCGGGGAAAATCCGCGAAAGTACACCGGCCCAGTGGGGCTCAGCTGTGAAAGACTGTGAGTGTGACCTGTCTATGTCTGTCTACTGTCCTCTTGCGTGAAACTCTTGCGAGTGGGGCAAAAAGAGCCTCCAGAAACCTCGCTCGCCCAGACGCCATTTTCAGGGAGGGACTTCAGAGCATAAAAACCGGCTAACTTTTGCAAAAGCTGGCTCCCTGTGTGTGACACCAGGCGGGGAAAATCCGCGAAAGTACACCGGTCCAGTGGGGCTCAGCTGTGAAAGACTGTGAGTGTGACCTGTCTATGTCTGTCTACTGTCCTCTTGCGTGAAACTCTTGCGAGTGGGGCAAAAAGAGGCTCAGAGGAGCACGGCCGCTCCGCTTCGCTACGCGGCCGTGCACTCTTTCTAAGGAAAGAACACCATTGCAACAAGAAGGAAAAATCACACTAAGAACGGCGCTATATCACAGAAGCAAACATTTCTCTCTGGACTGTCTTCTCTGTTGCATGCTCGGGCCTAAGATTTGACCCAGTGTGAGGCTTCATCCACGGAGGACTCCCCTCCCTTAGAGGCAAGTCAGCCCATCCAGAAAGGGAGGAGCCAGAGGAGTGTGCTGCCTACATCATATAGACAATGAATACCACCACAACACGTAGAAAAACCCACAATACAAGTGTGACAATGGGGAAACAACGCAGGCCAGCATCAGACATAGAGAATGAAGATGACAATTCTGAGGACCAGATAATGACTGAACAACTAATCAACCTCTCAGATAAGGACTTTAGACTAGCAATATGGAAGGTGCTCAACAGACTCCAAGAAACCATGGATCGAGTTGAACAGAACACTAATAAGAACCAAGAAAATATGAAGGCAGAAATGACAAAACTCCAAACTGAAATAACATGTCAACTAACAGGACTGAAAAAGTCAGTAAATGAAGTGAATGACAAAATGGATAAGCTCTGGGACAGGGTATCAGAAGCTGAGAATAGACTTGGTGCTGTGGAAGATGAGATACATAACAATTCCATACAGCAGGAGAGATTGGACAAAAAACTTAAAGCAAATGAGCAGACAATGGAAAAATTAGTCAAAGAATGGGAACAGACGAAAATAGAAGTCTATGATAAGATCAACAGAAACAACTTAAGAATCATTGGAGTCCCAGAGACCCAGGAAGAAAATTTCCAGGAAGAATCAATGGTCAAGAACATCATTAAAGAGAAACTTCCAGAGCTAAAGAATATATGTGATCAAATCCTGCATGCCCGAAGAGTACCAACCAAAAGAGACCCCAGAAAAACCACCCCAAGACACATCCTAGTCACAATGACAAATCCCACAGATAGAGACAGAATTCTGAAAACAGCAAGATCAAAAGGGGAAATCATGTTCAAGCAAGCTTCCCTGAGATTTACAGCAGACCTGTCACCAGAAACGCTCAATGCCAGAAAGCAGTGGTGGGATATTGTGACAAGACTGAATGAAATGAATGCTTCACCCAGAATACTATACCCAGCAAAACTCACTTTCCGGTTTGATGGAAGAATACATGGTTTCACAGACAAAAAACAGCTCAGAAACTTCACAGACACAAAACCAGTCTTAAGAGAAAAACTGAAAGACCTAATCTAAGACAAGACTACCCAAAAGACACACCAAATTTTGAAATAAAGATGGCGTTAAATCCCAGGACAATTCTTTCTCTCAACGTCAATGGACTAAATGCACCAGTTCAGAGACACAGAGTGGCTAAATGGATCAAAAAACTCAATCCAACCTTCTGCTGCCTACAAGAAACGCACCTGAATAGTCAGAACAAACATAGACTCAAAATAAAAGGCTGGAGAAAAGTTATCCAAGCAAACAACACCCATAAAAAAGCTGGAGTGGCCATACTAATATCAGATAATGCAAACTTTATACTCAGGAAGGTTGTAAGGGACAAAGACGGACATTTTATATTAATCAAGGGGTACGTAGAGCAGGAAGAATTCACTCTCCTAAACATATATGCACCGAATGAGGGGCCAGCAAAATATTTAATACAACTGTTGACAAATCTGAAAAATAATATCAACAACAACACAATAATTGTGGGGGACCTTAACACGGCTTTGTCAACACTGGACAGGTCAACCAGACTGAAACCCAACAAGAATATACTAGACCTGAGGAGAGAAATGGAAGAAAGAGGCCTAGTGGATATATATAGGACACTCCATCCCCAGAAACCTGGATACACATTCTTCTCCAATGTACATGGGACATTCTCCAGGATAGACTACATGCTGGCACATAAAACATACCTCCATAAGATCAAGAGGATAGAAATTTTGCAGGCTACCTTCGCTGACCACAAGGCTCTGAAATTATTTGTGAACTCCAAAGGGACTCAGAAGAAACACTTTAACACCTGGAAGTTAAACAGCCTCATGCTCAATAACCAGTGGGTCCGAGATGAAATCAAGGAGGAAATCAAAAGGTTCCTGGAAACAAATGACAATAAAGACACAAACTCTCAGAACTTATGGGACACAGCAAAAGCAGTACTGAGAGGAAAATTTATAGCTTTGCAAGCACACATCAGGAAGGAAGAAGGAGCTTACCTGAGTAGCTTAATGACACAGCTAATAGAACTAGAAAATGCTCAACAAAAGGACCCAAGAATAGGAAGACAGAAGGAAATAACAAAGCTGAGAGCAGAAATCAACGAAGTGGAAACTCAAAAAACAATCCGAAAGATCAACGAAAGCAGAAGTTGGTTCTTTGAAAAAATAAACAAGATTGATAGACCACTGGCAAACCTAACAAAGAAAGAGAGAGAGAGAAACTTGATAACTCGTATCAGGAATGAAAAAGGAGAGATCACTACTGATATGACAGAGATTCAAAGGGTAATCAGAAACTACTTTGAAAAACTCTACGCCACTAAAAATGAGAACCTGGAAGAAATGGATAAATTCTTGGACTCTTATAATCTTCCACGGTTGAAGGAAGAGGATGTAGCATATCTAAACACCCCCATCACCATTGATGAAATTAAAACAGTAATCAAATGTCTGCCGAAAAACAAAAGCCCAGGTCCAGATGGATTCACTAATGAATTCTATCAAACTTTCCAAGAGGAACTACTGCCAATCTTGGCAAGACTCTTTCATGAAATTGAACAAACAGAAACACTTCCAAATAGCTTTTATGAAGCCAACATCACCTTGATACCTAAACCAGACAGAGACGCTACCAAAAAAGAAAATTACAGACCAATATCACTGATGAATGCAGATGCAAAGATCCTCAACAAAATCCTGGCAAATAGGATTCAATGCCTCGTTAAGAAGATCATCCACTACGATCAAGTAGGTTTCATCCCAGGAATGCAAGGCTGGTTTAACATCCGTAAATCTATCAACATAATACACAACATCAATAACAAGAAAAATAAAAACCACATGATCATATCAATAGATGCAGAGAAAGCATTTGATAAGGTCCAACACCCATTCTTGATCAAAACTCTCAGCAAGATGGGAATGGAGGGAACCTTTCTCAATATAGTGAAGGCCATCTACCACAAGCCAGTGGCAAATATTATCCTCAATGGAGAAAAACTGAAAGCCTTCCCTCTAAATTCTGGCACAAGACAAGGCTGTCCTCTCTCACCACTCCTATTCAACATAGTACTGGAAGTACTTGCTATAGCGATTAGGCAAGAAAAGGATATCAAGGGAATCCAGATAGGAAAGGAAGAAGTCAAGCTCTCACTGTTTGCAGATGACATGATACTCTACTTAGAAAACCCTAAAGACTCTATCAAAAAGCTTCTAGAAACAATAGACTCATATAGCAAGGTGGCAGGCTACAAAATTAACACACAAAAATCAATGGCCTTTCTATATACCAATAGTAATAAGGATGAAATGGACATTAAGAAAACAACCCCATTCACAATAGTACCACACAAACTCAAATATCTTGGAATCAACTTGACTAAATATGTGAAGGACCTATACAAAGAAAACTATAAAACTCTGCTCCAAGAAATAAGAGAGGACACACAGAAATGGAAACACATACCCTGCTCATGGATTGGCAGGATTAACATCATCAAAATGTCAATACTCCCCAAGGCATTATACAGATTTAATGCCATCCCTCTAAAGATACCCATGACATTCTTCAAAGAAGTGGATCAGACACTTTTGAAATTCATTTGGAACAATAAACACCCTCGAATAGCTAAAGCAATCATTGGGAAAAAGAATATGGGAGGAATTACTTTTCCCAACTTTAAACTGTACTACAAAGCAACAGTTATCAAAACAGCATGGTATTGGAATAAGGATAGGTCCTCAGATCAGTGGAATAGGCTTGAATACTCAGAAAATGTTCCCCAGAGATACAACCATCTAATTTTTGATAAAGGAGCAGGAAATCCTAAATGGAGCAGGGAAAGCCTCTTCAACAAGTGGTGTTGGCACAATTGGATAGCCACTTGCAAAAAATTAAACTTAGACCCCCAGCTAACATCATGTACAAAGGTAAAATCCAAATGGATTAAAGACCTCGATATCAGCCCCAAAACCATAAGATATATAGAACAGCACATAGGCAAAACACTACAGGACATTACAGGCATCTTCAAGGAGGAAACTGCACTCTCCAAGCAAGTGAAAGCAGAGATTAACAGATGGGAATATATTAAGCTGAGAAGCTTCTGCACCTCAAAGGAAATAGTGCCCAGGATACAAGAGCCACCCACTGAGTGGGAGAAACTATTCACCCAATACCCATCAGATAAGGGGCTAATCTCCAAAATATACAAGGCACTGACAGAACTTTACAAGAAAAAAACATCTAACCCCATCAAAAAATGGGGAGAAGAAATGAACAGACACTTTGACAAAGAAGAAATACGCATGGCCAAAAGACACATGAAAAAATGTTCCACATCACTAATCATCAGGGAGATGCAAATCAAAACAACGATGAGATACCACCTCACACCCCAGAGAATGGCACACATCACAAAGAATGAGAATAAACAGTGTTGGCGGGGATGTGGAGAGAAAGGAACTCTTATCCACTGCTGGTGGGAATGCTGTCTAGTTCAACCTTTATGGAAAGCGATATGGAGATTCCTCCAAAAACTGGAAATCGAGCTCCCATACGATCCAGCTATACCACTCCTAGGAATATACCCTAGGAACACAAAAATACAATACAAAAACCCCTTCCTTACACCTATATTCATTGCAGCTCTATTTACCATAGCAAGACTCTGGAAACAACCAAGATGCCCTTCAACAGACGAATGGCTAAAGAAACTGTGGTACATATACACAATGGAATATTATGCAGCTGTCAGGAGAGATGAAGTCATGAAATTTTCCTATACATGGATGTACATGGAATCTATTATGCTGAGTGAAATAAGTCAGAGAGAGAGAGAAAAACGCAGAATGGTCTCACTCATCTATGGGTTTTAAGAAAAATGAAAGACACCCTTGTAATAACAATTTTCAGACACAAAAGAGAAAAGAGCTGGAAGTTCCAGCTCACCTCAGGAAGCTCACCACAAAGAGTGATGAGTTTAGTTAGAGAAATAACTACATTTTGAACTGTCCTAATATTGAGAATGTATGAGGGAAATGTTGAGCCTGTTTAGGGTACAGGCGGGGGTTGGGTGGGGAGGAGGGAGATTTGGGACTTGGGTGATGGAAATGTTGCACTGGTGATGGGTGGTGTTCCTTTTATGACTGAAACCCAAACACAATCATGTATGTAATCAAGGTGTTTAAATAAAAAAAAATTAAAAAAAAAAAAAACAACCTACAGTGTCTTTACCATGATACTTTGAATATACATGCTTGACCATTTATATTTTCCCCCACGCTTTGTTTTACTTAATTATTTATGATACAGTCCTTTTTTTCTTCATTTTCTTGGAATCTCTATGTCTATTTCCATGGCTTGACTAAACAGCTATCTCCTTGAATTGGATGTTCTGGCATTATATTAAAGTTATAGCCCTAAACTGCTGATATGAAAAGGGACCTTCCTACACCCCCACAGGCCCCAGACTGTTCCCCATCCTCTTGAAACAAACCCAAGAAGAACCGTCTTAGGTCTCATCCAACTATTTCTCATGTGTGTACGAGGCAGCAACACAAATGTAATCCCCAGGGTGAGGGTCCTTTTCTTACTGAACTACTTTAATCACAAAACTCTCCAAAACTATTACTACACTTAGTTCATGGATGATAAAAATGACCATGTAAAATTTATCACTAATTAATCTTTACATCTATGTCTTAGACATAGAATCTGAGGAGTACAAGGAATAAACTTTAACAGTATCTCTTAAAGCTTCCACAAAACTGCTGTGAATGGCTTTTCCTAGAGATAATCATAATAGATTTTAATCATAGTGGTTTATAGCGACATCTAGTGGCATGTGGGACCATTTAGTCAAAATTTAGAATTATTTGGTCAACTTTCCCTCCTCCTTGATATGAATTATCCATTGATAGAGTTTAATATACTTTTTAAAATAAAGTTAATATACAAATTTTCTCTTCCCTCACAAAAATATAAATTCTCAGAATTATCTGAAAATAAAAAGGCCAAATTAAAAATATTCTACTGAATATTCACCAACACTAAATAGCAAAAGGAAGAGGAAAAATAAAATGATTTCAGTTAATAATAATTGCATGCAGTAAAAACCCACAAAAGCATAGAAAGAAAAAGAACAGAATTTCTATGAAAATGATTTAAGTGGGGCCGGAGCAGTGACACAACGGTAAGGCGACTGCCTTGCTCACTCTAGCCTAGGACGGACCACAGTTTGATCCTTCAGTGTACCAAATGGTCCTCCCAAACAGGAGCTATTTCTGAAGGCATAGTCAGGAGTAACCCATCAGTACTCCAAGGTGATTCCTGGCTCTGCACTCAAAAATCATTCCTGGCAGGCTCGAGGGACCATATGCGATTCTGGGGCTTGAACCCAGGTTCGCCCCATGCAAGGTAAACACTATTTCCTCTGTGTTATCTCTCCAGTTTCCATGGTCCTTTCTCTGCCCTAACTGCACTGCTCCACTATTTGTGGAAAGCTTTCTATCATGGATTCATCTTCTTGATCCTCCTCTCTATTTTATCTGATATTATTACCACAGTTTTATTTCTCTTATATCACATAAATGAGTGAGATTATTCTCCTTCTGACTCATTTCATTCAGCATACTATTCTACATATCCATCCCTGCATAAGCAAATTTTCTGACTTCATTTTTCCTAACAGCTGCACAATATTCCATTGTGTAGATGTTCTATAGTTTCTTTAGCCACTCATCTGTTTTTGGACACTTGAGCTAATTCCAGATTCTTGCTATTGTAACCGTGTTGCAATGAACATAGGAGTGTAGATGGCATTTTGTATTGTATTTTTATGTTCCTAAGGGATATCCCTAGAAGTTATATTGCTGGATTATATGCGAGCTCAATTTCCAGTTTTGGGGAAAATATGCATATTGTTTTCCCGAAAGGCTGGACAAGTTGGCATTCCCAAAGTAGTGGAGTTTTTTTCCTTGAAGATGCCTTTAGTTTCAATGTCATGGAGTGTTTCAATGATCAATGTCATAGTGAACCCTTCTCTACTCTAACTGCACTCAACAACACTCTTTCTCGTAAGCTTCATATCATGGGCCAGTCCTTCTAGCCCTCATATCTATTGTTTCTGGGTATTCATTTTTCAATTTCTTAAGTTGTGCCATTAAGTTATTGATGTAGACCTTTTCTTCTTTGCTGATGAATGCTTGTAAAACTATAAATTTTCCTCTTAAATACTGCTTTTTATGTGTCCCAAAGATTTTGATGGTCTGTGTATTTATTATTATTTATTTCCAGAAAAGTTTTTATTTCCTCTGTGATTTTGGCTTTGACCACTGGTTGTTCAGCAATGAGCTGTTTAATCCAAGTGTTCAAGTTGGGGTTTTTTTGTGTGTGTCTCTGAGAATCATTACACAAATGTTTTTCATTTTTCTCAAAATCAACTCTATTTTTCACAAAATAGAGGAGGACTGGAGAGTCCAGCTCCTGACATGAAGCTCACCACAAGGATCATTTAGTGCAGTCACAGAAATAGTTACACTGAGAACTATCATAACAAAATCAGACTGAATGAGAGAAGTAGAAAGCCTGTCTAGAGTACAGGCTGGTGTGGGGTGGGGAGGAAAGACACTTGGGATATTGGTCATGGGAATGTTGCACTGGTGAAGGATTATATATATAATATATTTTAATATATATTTTAAAAATCAAAAAAAAGAAAAGATAAGATAAGGCCTCCCAATTCTTACCACAGGCTGTGTTCTTTACACTGACTGTATAGAAAGAGGAGGTAGAATAAATGTACCCTATATACACTTCAACACAGGCCCTTTGCCTGGTCTGTATTGTGAATTGGGGGACAAAAAAATAAAGTTGTTTCTTTGTGTCTGTTTGTAATTGACTTGCATTGTAGTCTGAGAAGATAGTTGATACTATTTCTCTCCTCTTGATTTAAGGGAAGTATGTTTTGTGGCCCAGTACGTGGTCCATCTTGGACATTGTCCTGTAAAATTGAACAAGATTATATAGTCAGCTTTCTGGAAATGGAAAATACAACTTTCTATCAACTTTCTACTAAACCATTCTCTTTCATTTCTTCCTTCAGAGCCAATGTATTTTGTTAAGTTTTAGTCTGGTCAATTTATTAAAAGGTGACAGAGGAGTGTTGAACTCTCTCATGACTATTTGTTGCTATTGATGTCTTTCTTTAGTTCTATTAATAGTTGTTTTAAGTATTTTGCTGACCCCTTATTAGGTGTATTATTTCTTCCAGGTGTGTGTGTGTATATATATATATATATATATATATATTCTTTGATCATTAAGAAATGACTCTTTCTGTCTCTAATAATCTTTTTAATCCTGTAGTCTATATTGTCTGATATTAGTGTGGCCACTAAAACCTTTTTAAGGAGGTTGTTTGCTTGAAAGATTGTCCTCCAACCTTTGACTTTGAGTCTGTGTTTGCTCTGAATATTCAAATGTATTTCTTGTAGGCAGAAAAATGTTTGATTTAATATTCTTATCCAATTTTCCACCCTGTGTTTCTTAACTGGTGTATTTAGTCCATTAACATTCAGAAAGTTTATTGTCATGGGGCTTTGTGTCATATTTTTGTAAAAGTTTGGTCTGTTTGTGAAACCTGTCTGCCTTAAAATAGACAATTCAGTTGTTCTTTTAAGGTTGACTTTGAATCTGTAAAGTTTTTGAGCTGTTGTATACCTATGAAGCTGTGTATACTTTCTTCAAACTTGAATGAAAGTCTGACTGGGTGAAGTATTTTTGGTGAGTCATTCATTACATTGAGTTTTGTCACTAAATCCCACTACTGCCTTGGACCTGGAGGGTTGCTTTCTGATCTTGCTGTTTTCAGTTTTCTATCCCTTTGTAAGGTTTTCAACATTGTGACTAATATGTGTCTTGGGGTTCTTTTATTTGGATCTCTTTTAGCTGGTACTCTTTGGGCATCCAGAATGTGGGTGCAAGCACTCCTCAGTTCTAGGAACTCAAGAGAATCATGATATCTTTGACTAATGCTTCTTCATCGAGATTTTCTTCCTGCCTCTCTGGGACCCAAAAAATTTTTAGGTTGCTCTTGGCGAATTTATCCCAAAGATCTATTGTTGTCTGTTTGCTTATACTGAGGATTGTTTCCATCTTCTGGTAATTTTTAAAGGCTCTTTTCCAATCTCTTCTGTTGTATGGAGGTGTTATGCAGCTAATCTTTCATAATACTGATTCTGCCCTCTGCAACTGTTTCTCTGCCTATGTTGCTTTCTATTTTTCATTTCACCTGCCAGGTTTTTCAGACTTTTCATTTTAGTTTGAAATTTTCTCATTTCTACTCTCATATCCTCTTGACTCTTGTTTGCTGTTCGTTCAGTTTGTTCCATGGTTTCTTTGAGTTCTTTGAACATCCTCCATATTTCCTTTCTAAAATTGTTATCAGAGACATTATATTGGTGTCTGATATAATCAGAACTCCCATCTTCATTCACTATATATAGTGGGGTTCTGGGTTGTCTTCCTATTGTGACCTTTGCAATATGTGGTGATTTTTTTATGTGTTGTGGTGGGACTCTTTGCTTAGAAGCGGTGTGAAGCCACAAAGCAAATAGGCCACACTATAGCCTCATTGTCCTGCCACGCAGCCTGCCACACAGCTGTGGGGTCTCCTGTTGGGCTTAGCTTTAGCTTGATCCTTCAAAACTAACATCTGTGTTCCTTGAGCAGATGGGTCTGGGCCCCTAACAGCTCAAAGTCCTGCTACTTAGAGTTAGGCCTTAGGAGTTAGTAAGGGTGGTACTCCAAGACAGTCTCTTAGCAACAGCAACTCCACCTCCTGTCCCCACTCCATGATTAGCAGTCTAGTAGCACTGCTACTGGATGGCTTAAAATGTGCACTGGTGAAGGGGGGTGTTCTTTACATGACTGAAACCTAATCACAATCATATTTGTAATCAAGATGTTTAAATAAAGATATTATAAAAAATGTCCCCTCTAGTTGCAGCTCCTTCCCTCTGAGCTGATGTCCACAATCCAAAACCTTCCACTTCTATGCCACTTTCCATAATTCTGAACTCTGTTACAAGATCAACACAGGGCAACACTCACCCTGCCTCAGCCTCTGTTCTCTAGGGCTGATCCCCTGCCTTTATTTTATTTTGTTTTTGTTTTTTTTTTCCAGTGATCTTTCTCAGTGATTTGTATTTGATCTTGTGATCTGCCTTTGCTCCTTCTCCAAGTGTCCGGTCCCATTGTTAAGCTAAAGGGTTTTGGGAATTTCATGCTAGGGGTGCTAGGGCATGACTTGCTCAAGGCATTTTCAGGCTCTTCTCTACTGCTGCCCTACTGCTGCTGCTGTATTTTCGTTATTTTTTTTAATATGTTTGGATTTTTTCCTAAAGTTTTTCTCTGGCTTGGTGTCATAAAAATATTCTCAACTTATTATTGTTTTGGTAGGGCTAGGATATTGGGCCACATCTGGCAGTGCTCAAACTTACTCCTAGCTCTGCACTCTGAAATTACTCCTAGGGGACTCAATGTACCATGTGCAGGGACAGAAATAGAATCCAGGTCAGGCATATGGAAGCAAATGACTCCGTTTATTGCTTTTAAGCAAAAGTTTGAGCTTTTTGTGTATAACTTACATATTGAATATATAATGTATGCTGTGGTTTAAATTTATGCGTCTTTTCCACATGGCTGATTAATTAGCTCAGCACTATTTATTGAACAATTTGTTTTTCTGCAGTTTTCACTTATGTCACTAAATGTTTTCATATGTGTAAGACCCTTCTGTTAGTAAATTTTCCTATTTTTCTTTATATAACTAGAGCTTCAGTTTGTATTCCCTCGTACATCATTCAAAGAAAAGTGCCTTTCTACACTCTGCCAACACTTTCTGTAGGTCATTCTCACTGGTGTGAGGTTTAACTCTTGTCATCTGGGTTTGTATTTCCCTGGTAAAAAGGAGCATAGAATTTTTAATGTACCTATTGGCTGTCTTTATGTTTGGCTGGAGTTTTATTGTTATGGTGGTTGTGTTTTTGTTGTCATTGTTGTCGTTGGCTTATTTGTTTCTGGTGAAATGTCTGTTTAGATATCATTATTTTACTTATAGAATTTTTGAGGAATATCTTATGCACCTTGAATATTAGATTTTTGTCAGATATTACATATAAAAATTTTCTCTCACTCCATAGTGTGTCTTTCTTGTTTTAGTGATCATTCAAACCACTATGTAGAAATTTTTTGGTTTGATGTAATACCTTTTTTAAAAAATTTCCTTTGACTAAATCTAATTCCCAAATCAATCATCAAGCATTATGTCTATGGTTTCTTCCATGTATTTAATGGCTTGGGATCAATCATTCAAATCATCAATAAAATTTGAGATTGTTTTGTAATTACTATGAATTTTTGACCCAGCTACATTATTTTGCATGTGACTCTCCAGTTTTCCCACCACCATTTTTGGGGGGTTCACTCAGCATTGCTTAGAATTTACTACTGTCTGTGCACTCAGAACTCACTCCTGGCAAGCTCTGGGGGACCATACAGAATGTCAGGAATCAGACCTGGGTCAGAACTGTTCAAGGCAAACCCTCTCCTGTAAAAAAAACTGCCTTCCTCCTGTTGCCATACAGAAACAACTCTGGCTAGACTGGGTTTTTTTTGGGGGGGGAAAGGATTTAATAGTGAAAACAGGTAAGATAGGAAGGCCAGGATCCTTACAGCAAAGCCATTTGAAAAAATCCAGCCAGCTTTCTACCACCAACCACCAATACAACCACCAACGTCAACCATCAATCTCAATCACCAACCTCAGCCACCAGTCTACACTGCACTCTAGCTGGGAGTTCTTGTTCATTCCCCACACATACACTCACACATGCAGCTTCTTAATTAAATACAGGCATCTCTATTTGAGAGACTTCTCTACTCTTAAAGGGACAGACCCCTTTTCTGGGTGTGTCATCCAAGACTACCTGCTAGCTCCTCTTTTAGAAATTTACTGTCTATGTGTTTATGGTTTATTTGGGAACTCTGCTCAATTTAATTTTGAATATTTTAATGCCAATAATACTAACAGGTGTTACAGCCTAAAAGTTTGTTTTAATATTATTTAATCCATCTATTTTACTGTGCACCCACATATGAGTAAAATCATATAGAGCTTTCTTTCCGTCACATTCCATATTTCAACTATGCACTAAAATGGCATAACAAAACATACAGAATTCCATTTAAACTTTTAGGACCCTCTATATTGCTTTTCATAATGACTGCAATAATAATCTATATTCACCCCTACAGTACTCTCTGGGTGCTCCTCAGTACTTGTTGCTTATTGCCACTATTTTTGCTGTTTTGGTTTTTTCTACCCCTAGTTGTACTTGAGGACTACTCCTGACAATGCCAAGAACCATGTAGTGCCAGGGATCAAATCCTGATCTCCTTGCATTTGAAGCATGTCCTCAGTCCCTTGGGCTCTCTCTTTAGTCCCCATACTGACTTTGGAGAAGAGTTGTGATCACAGATGTTAGGTCATGTGTCTCATAGTTTAAACTTAGATTTTCTAATGCTAGATGATGAACATTTTATGTGTCTGTTAACTATCTAAAATTATCTTTGGAAAAATGTCTTTTTTGCATCCTCAACCTATTTTTATCCTCTCTGTGAAAGCTTCTTAATGAAGCCATCAGGATCGTCTTGGTGTATATAGGCAGCATCAAGGCTGGAACTTATGGCCCCATAGTTACTGAGCCATCATCTAAGTCTCATCTTCTGCCCACATTTTAACTGATTTTATTTTGCTGATGTTGGGTGTTAAGGATTTTTAAATATGTTATGTGTATTAGTTCTCGCCAAATGCATGATATGCAAATAAATATCTTCTTCCATTCATAGTTTATTTAGGTATGTAATGATTAGTTGTTTGTTAGAGTCTCGTTTTATTTATTTTTGGTTTGTTTTTCTTGCCATGAGAGAAATGATGTCTCCAAACCCATCTGTAAACCCAATGTCAGGGACTGTAGCCAGTATTCCCTTCTGCTTTTATTTATGGCATCAGATTTTACATTAATTAAGTCTTGGATCCATTTTTACATAATTTTGAATGTGGTATTAGTGGTTTAGTTTTATTCTTTTGCATCTAGCTATCCAGTTTGTTTCCCAGAATCATTCATTGAAGTTTTTTTTCCTTTTTGCATGCATGCTTTTGATTCCTTTGCTATTAATTAGTTGTTACACAGTTTTAATAATCAATATTTTATCTTTTCCATTCCACTACACACTTTCCAGACCCACTTTCTATTTTTTGTTAATTTCATGTTGTGTTTGTTTGAGTTTTCATATGTAGGGGAAAATGTTATACATCATTCAAAAATTAAATTCCAGTCAATTACATTGCATTAAAACACGATGTGAAAGCAACTCCCAATAGATTTTAAGTTTAAAAATGATATTGTTGGAGCAATAGTATAGCAGGGCCAGGAGTAAGCCCTGAACAGATCTAGGTGTGACCCCAAAAACAAAACAAAATAGAAAATAATAGTTTACTAGAAGAACAATGTGATGTAGTTGATCTCTAGAACCTATTCATCTTACAAAAGTGAATAATTGTATCCACTGATTATCAACTCCTATTTTTCTCATTCTGGAGCTCTTGAAATTACCTTTACCTCTCTACTATATATCTAACCACTAGAGATAGTTTTTATATGTAGGATATCGTATGGATTTGTATTTCTGTGACTATTTTTCTTTAACTTAGCATAATGTTTTTAATCCATTATTATTGTGGCATATTATAACACTTCCCTTTTTTGAAAAGCAAATATTTTATGGTATGTATTTATGCATTCTCTTTTTTCACTCATCCTCTGATGGATATTTAGTTTTTATATTTTGTGTATTAACTATGATGCTGTAGAGAATATAGAAATACAAATATCTTTTCAAGAACCTGTCTTTTGGTAGAAGGTTCCATACTGCATTCATTGCATTTTCACCAACAGTTTACAAGATTCAAATTTTCCCTGTCTTTGTTCACACCTGTCTTTTGTTTTGTTCTGATAGCAGACACCCCCAAACAGGTGTGAAGTTATATCCCACTGTAATTCTGATTTGCATTTCACTGATGATTAATGATGTTGAACACAATGTCCTTTACCAGTTGACTCTTTCTCTGTACTTCCTTAAGAAAAAAATCTATTTAAACCCTATTTGATTATTGGTTTGATTATCAAATAATTAGATAATTATTTGATTAGCTAATATCACTTCTTAACATTCTGCTACCTTTGCTCATTTGGGTTCAGTTTCATGTGCATTTTTAAATTATGACTTCTTATTTTTTTGTTTTGTTTTAAGGCCACACCAGCAGCGTTCACGAATTACTCTTGGCTCTGCAATCAATCCAAGATCACTCCTGGCAGGCTTGGAGGACTAAACAGAATGTTGAAGATAAAACCCAGGTGACTGCGTGCAAAGCAAGTGTCCTCCCTGCTCTGCTGTCTCTCTGGCCCCAGAATCAAGACTTCTCAGTTTACCCAGCATAGACTTAGCTATAAATATCTTATAGGGCCTGGGTTATATATGTGACCCTCTGATCTGACTCCTACTGTAGAGCTCCCAAAGCTATCACCAACCCATGCAATTTTTACATTTATTTCTCATTTGAAGTTTTCTTATGACTTAAATTGCACTCCTATGATCACAAATTCTCATAAGAAATTTTTTTTTCCAACTTCAACCCAGCCCAACAGTTAATGGTTTATCTTTTTTATTTCCTATGAGAGATATTTTTTTAGTTGACCATATTACTAATGGTCATTCCTTTAAAAACAAAAACATATTTCTGGCCCAATAGTGTAGGGGTTAAAAGGCTTATGTTAAAAGACATGTAGCTGACATGTTACATCCCCAGAACTTCATGTTTTAATGAGTATTGTTAGGCATGATCCCAAGAATAGCTCCAAAGCACAACCAAAACAAAACAAAAATCCAGAATTGGGGGGGGGGGATTGGTGTTCTGGGTATCTCTTTATCAATTCTTCACATGCACAAAGGCAGGGTCACATCTGCACATCTAACTCAGGTATATAACCAGAAACCAGCTTTCTCATGCCAATATCTCCTATTTCTTTTGCTGACTCCCTATACCTTACCAGCATAGATCTTGATCTTATTGTTTAATTCTTACTACTGAAATTTTTAATTCCTTAAGTTTAGAAAAACGGAAATTCACTTTTCTTGCTAGAAGATCAGTCTTAAATTTTAAAAGATGATAGCTAACTGTTTCTAGTAGAAGGATTTTCAGTTTGTAAGGTCACCTCAAGAAATTACTGCAAATAAAAAAAATAAGTTTTCCTCCAGTTCAATTAAAATTAATTATATAAGTGACAGAAATACTGTATATAGTGAACCAAGCATAAATATGTTTAGGATGGATGTTAGTTTCATAATTGAAATTATTAATCTCAAATAAATAAGCATAATCATTATTTTTTTTTTGTTTGGGGGCCACACCTGGTACTTCTCAGGACTTACTACTGGCTTTGTACTCAGGATTCACTCCTGGTCATGCTTGAGAGACCTTATGAGATGCTGAGCCTCAAACCAAGGCGTCTCTGTGCAAGGCAAGATCCTTAACTGATGTACTATCTCTCTGATCCCAGTAACCTTTTAAAAGTGCATAGTAAATGGAAAAAATAAATGAGTTGGTATCATTATGAAAAAATTATTATCATTTTGAAAAAATAAAATTAATCAAACATTAAGATCTTGAGATATGTTGGTTATTACTAACCCACGTAGTACATTTCAATTTTCCTCAGGCAATTATAATATTAAGTAGTTTCTTTAAATCATACAGCTAGTTTAAGAATTCAATAGGGATTGTGGGTCCACCTCTTTCTAAGAAGAAAATTGGTCATCTGTTTATGTTTAGGAACATATGTGTCATTCATGAATCATCATGCATAGTGTTACTGTTATTTATGTTTGCTTCTCTATAATTTCTACAGTTTAAGCTTATGCAAGTAACAGTTGATATGTACTCTATAAGTTTTTATATATCCAGAAGGTGGGTTTTTTCTGTTTTCTTTTTCTTTTTTTCTCATTGTTTTTTGGTTTTTATTTTGGGGCCATATCCAGCAGTACTCAGAGGTTACTCCTGGCTCAGGAATAATTACTGGCTGGAATTAGAGAACAACATGGTTGCTGGGCATTAAACTGGATTGTCTGTGTCCAAGGCAAACACCCTACCCACTGTACTGTTGCTTCAGCACCTCTAGAATTTTTTTTTATCTATAAACGTAAGATATCACAAATAATGAAGGAAGACATAAAAATACGTAATGTGCAATCAAGTTGAGACTGCACATTATTTAATCTAAGTAATATCATTTCTTCACATTGTATAAAATTTTTCTAAATAGTATCTGAAAATATTTCCTCTAAGTACTTTGTAAAGTAAGTTAGTTTATGAATAAAATGTATTAAAAACAAACCTTAGAATTAATTGAAACAGACCTTAGCAACCATTTTATTTAATGTAAAAAAGATAGACTAAATTTAAGAGCTAAATTTTTTAAATCATTACTCATATAGCAATTCCAAATGTCAGTCGACAAATTCAATTGTGCAAAAATTGCATATTTCTAAAGTGAGCTTATTGTCTTATTAGATTTACTAGGAAATAAATCAATGAGGCTTAGTACCACGATGTAACTGAGGCCACCTGGTCCCAGAACAACTGGGGCATCTTGCTCTATTACAACATACTGACCAAAGCATAGGGCTCCCCTCATTCATCCTTAAGTCACCATGGCCCAGGATTGACCTGGGGCAAAAAGGCAGAGGTTTTGCTCAGTAATTGAGTCTGGTCTCCCTGGAACAGAAGATTCTTAATGCTACTTGAATGTTCCTTTCCTTATTTGTTACTAGAAATCTTTATTTAATTTGAGAAGAGAGGTCCCAGAATATCTACTTGTCTTCAAATCTAGATGTGATATCCTGATTTATGAACCTTTGTAATTTGTGTTGGCTTTCTCTTTGTGATAAGTCTCATACTTCCCTGAAACTAAGGAAGTTGCTGGCCTATAGGCACTTAAGTCTTCAGAAAGTGGAAATGGGAGAGAAAAAATATTTTTTTTAATTTTATTTTAAAGAAAGGCAATTTGATTCTTTTTCAATGGACACCTGCTATAAAAGTCATCCAAAGTGGGTTCTACATCTGAACATAAAATAGCATCTTGAGGGGCCTGAGGCAATACAGGAAGTAAGGCCCTTGCCTTGCCTAATAGTTCTCACTGGTGGGAAAATGGTGGAAGTTTAGACACTAAAGCTGACATGCATTCACTGGGCATCATCTAAAAGTTTAGACACTAAAGCTGACATGCATTCACTGGGCATCATCTAAAAGATAATCTCACTGCCAACCAAGGAAGGGCAGAAATTATCACCAAATCCACAGTAGTTCTGCAGAGGAAAGAAATAAGTTCTCACTCACTGACAAGAGAACTTGTATTTCCAGCCTCTAGACCTGTGTGACAGAAAGACTTAATTGTTTAAGGACCACCCCTTACCTGGGGCAAGCCTTCAAAGCCTTGTGGTATTTTGTGTTAGAGGCCTTAGAAAATGGATATGTTACATAAAGCACTTCTGTCTAAAAGTATGTGCATGAAATCTCAAATGAGGAACAGGAGAGCAAGTACAATGGGTAGTGCACTTACCTAACATGTGGCTGATCCAGGATCAATCTCTGGCATTCTAAATGGTTGTCCAAGTCCCATCAGGTGTGGTCCCTGAACATAGAACCAGAAGTAATATGTGAGCACTATTGAGTGTGGCCCAAAACTAAAATACCAAAATAATAAAAAATCTAAAACTACATCAACTTTCTCACTTTAAAAATTCACATTCCTTTAGATGCTATTTGACAGAGAGAAAAGTTTCCAACCATTGAGTGAAGCTAGGTAAAGCAGTGGTCTTATTCTTCATGAACCCTTCAGAGTGAGCCACTGAACTGCCTGTGAAGCCTCAAGGCTCTCTCAGCTGCATTACCAGGACAGATTAATAGTTCTCTCTTATGCCTCCTCTGCTCAGAGAAGTATCAATGCCAAGTTTCCAGCATTTAACCTGAGGATCAACTACAACTTAATACTGATTAAAAATCATCAATCATCCCCATCAAGATTTTTCTTATTAAAAAAATGTAAAAACCCAAAAAAGTACTTCACACAGTTGAATATTTTACATTTAAGTTAATTTGACATGTCTAGTAAAATATCTTGAGGGGATATAGATTTGGGGGAGTTAATTATTTAGTCATCTGTCTCCATCTAGGGTTCTTGCCATTTTTAAATTCTGTATCTGTGGGCCCTTGTTTTATGATTTACTTCTGAATGACTGTTGTTTGCTCCCACCTACCCTAGTATTCAAGTCTTTTAGAAAACAGGAAACATGCATTTTTCTTTTGTAAAAATATATATATTCCATACTCTTACTAACTCATGAAATCACTTAAGAATAAAGTTATTCTTGTATTATAAAAAATATAAGAGTAAACTTTATAAAGAAGAAGTGAGAGAGAGGGAGAGAGAGAGAGAGCTGTCATTGGGTGTGAGGCACCTTCAGAGAATGAGGGCTTGGTCCTAAGAAGAGTTTGTGGTGATGGTTGCATAGCAGAATTTACTTATTTACTAAAAGTTGAGTGCTATCAAAATGAACCCACTGTGGGGTATGCAAACTATTTTTCAGTAAGCTGTTCAAAAGAACTAGGTCACTTTTATTAAAACTATATCAAACACTGATAGTGAGCAAGTATGAATCTATAGACATGGGAGACGAATGGAGAAGCTTATTGTTAAATAAATGCATCTGCTGCTTGGAAGCAAGCCAAGATGGCAGATTAAGAAGCCCTGTGAATCTCACAAGCTCATAAATTTAACAAAACAAAAACAACGAAAAGGTTCCATGAGTGGCCTTGCTGAGACAGAGTGCAGACGGAATACTAGAAAAGAGTCTGTTGTCATAGCAAACACAATTCAAGAGACTAGAGAGATAGTACAGCAGGCAGGTGACCCTTTGGGTTCGCTCCCAGGCACACCATTTGTTGCTCTGAGTTCTCAAAGGAGTGATGCCTGAATACAGAGCCAAGAATTATTCCTAAGCACTGCTGAGTGTGGATCAAAAACAAAACAAAAAAATAGTACAAACAAGTAACATCTTTAATACGCATTCCATTGTCTTTAAGTTAGCAAAAGGGGCTCTGGCTATTCTGTGTGTTCCTTTATTTAACATACATAAGGAAAACCTAGTTGGTTTTAAATAGGGCTGTTCCATATTTAAACAGCATCCACTGTGTTGTACATTCAAGATACTGACATTTGATAAAGGATCATTTACCATGACACATCATAAAAGGGAAATGAAACCAATTTTAACTGGAAGAATGTTCTTTGCCAGTCAGATGTGCTGCAAGGGGAGGGGGGAAACAAACTTCCCTTTAAACTGGTTTTAATTACCCCACCTCTGACGTGATTTCAATATAATCCAACCCAAATGTTGCTCCATTTGTCTTTGCCCGTTCCAAGGAGTCAGATCACAGTGCACTCCATTGTGTAGGAAGAAACTTTTCCTTTGCCAGAAAAGATTGTGGATTTCAGACTCAGGATGTTCTAACTCCCAAGGACAACTGAGTAAGAGAACTAGATGTGAAGTTACCTTAGTCTCCTCCACATCTCTCAAAGCCCCTTTGAGACTTCTGTGGGTCCCCATCATCCCATGTTTCCTGAAGATCAGCACAGAGACTCAAACACCAAACTGGGAGAAGCCCCTGTGCTAACCAAAGGAATTGTACCCCCCAAAGAAATTGATAATTGATTAAAATAAAAGCCACTTTTGGCCCTTTCTGGAACAAACTCTTTTGGGGGGGTGTTGGATTTTGGGCCACACCCATGGTACTCAGGAATTATTCCTGGTTCTGATCTCAGGGGTCATTCCTGGAAGTGCTCTGAATCAATCCTGGGTCAGCCCTATGCAAGGCAAACACTGTGCTATCATTCCACCTGGGACAATCTTTTAATAGATTAATCAACACAAGTTAAACTTGAGGTTCCTTTAGTAGTAGGCAAAGGCACTGCACACAAAAACAATTTCACTTATATTGGTTAGAAAAAAATCAATTAAGCCCTGTTTTTTAAAGTTCCTAGTCTGTCGGCAACTAATATCTGAAGCCTTTACCACTCCCCTAGAAAGATATTAAGTACCACATTGATTTTGAAATATAGTCAAGAATAATTACTCATCAAATGCCTCCTTCTCTGGTCATTCATATTCGGCTTTTATGGTGTCTTGTCTACTGCTCAGAGCAGAAACCATATCTTCATCATTTTCTAATGATAACCATAGGAAACTTTGAACAGTTTTCAAAAGGCATTACAAACTTATTTTTCCTATATTTTATACCAACCAGATATCATTTCTTGCTCTTTGTACATCCTCTTTGTATTAGACCACTTATATTTAATATGTACTTTTTGTTGTGAGTTAATTTAATATACTTCTTAATTCCCATTATGCTGCAAACCAGTGAAAATAAGAGAGATCTTGTACTGCCTTATGTTCTTTATTCTGTCCCCAACCACTCCTCTTACTCAGTATAATTAAACTTTAAAAGCAATTAACAATTTCAATGATATCAAACAGCACTGATTACACCCTCCCACCTATACTTACAACATCTAAAAACATTAATTCAAATGGCAGAAAACATCAACAACTATGTCTTGTCCAGCTTACTAGTGTATGGGGACTCTCACTTGTTTTTAGTGAAAAGAACTGAAAAATTGGAAGGTGATACTTCTCTTCATCAATGTCCCTGTACCAAAGTATCTAAAAATAACTCTTTGCTCCTGCTTTCAGGTATCCTCCTGGACTGATGTTTGTAACATTTTACTAATGCTATACAAAGCAATGTAGTATCACAGAGAAGTCATAATTTGCAGTCACCCAAACAGACCCAATTCCAAATTAAGTGTTTAACAGAATGATCACAAAAAAAAAAAAAAAAACCTGCAGGCTATCTGACTTTTAGAAACATTTGAAGAATGAAATGCTAACTTTATACGGTCAATGTGAAAATTGCACGAGCTATTGTACTTATAGCATTCTGCAAACCTGGAAAATTAAAGGAATTAAAAGTGTTAAACTCAAGATGGAAATTCAATAAAATAAATATTTATTGAGTGTCTCAAAGAGTTATGCACAAATATGCCTTGAGAATCCAATAAAAAAACAAGGCTGGGCAAGTAATGCACCAATTAGGACACATATACACACCTGCCCTCACCCCACCAAATAAAAAAGTAATAAAAAAATAAAGTAGATAGCCTAGGCCATTCTTTTATACAAAGCTTAGAAACAAGCAAGGATACAAACAAATGAAAAGGCAAATGAAGTACCTTGGTGACAAGGTCTGGTAATGCAAAAATAAATCTAGAGTGCTTTTATTACATGAATGAGAGGCCTCCTGGAATCAGAAGAGACTTTTGTGCTCCAAATCTTCAATCTCAGTGCAAACTAAGTGCTTACAAAAGATGGCTATTATTAACAATAAAATTTGTTTAATGGGGCAGGGATGGAGGAATAAGGATGTCATGTACCCTGCAAATACATTAAGAATCATTGTAAGTTCCGGGGCAATTCTAGACTCCACATCACAGGTTCACAGAAAGAACAATACCTTCTACACACCCACAACCAGTCATCATACACAAGAGCCTCAAAATAAAAACTAAATCCAAATGCATGCATTGTATTTACATATTTTCCCCTTTGGGGGTAATGACTTCAAACTCAATGGAAGAGGCAGGAACTGATTAGTAATTTCTGCAAAGCATATGCCCATGTGATGCTGCGCCTGCTTGCCTGCCTGCCTTTTGAAAATAGCTCATTCATTTTAAAAGGCAAAAGAACCAAAGACATACAGGGTGCTGAACAGAAAAGTTTCAAAAATTGTATGACCCATTTCTCCTTCTAAGTGACCCCTAGGGAGTGATGAGAAACCGGCACCCCACTTGTGAAACAGGAACCAGGGTGACTATTTTACACTTCAACAAGCAACCTCAGCCCAACCAGGAGTATGAAGGGTGGAAAACAACACGAGTTTAGGTAAATGAAACCCAGATAGGGCTCAACGTTTTTAGTACAAAGCACAGCAGTGACCAATCGGGCTTGATGTCCTTCCTAGGGATTTTGGTCTTTGTTCTTAACCAGGATTGTGAAAGAGGTTCAGAGGGGAGTTGTACTGTATCTACAACTCCTTCTCCACCCTGGTATCTGCTCCCGTCCTCTTCACTCCTCATTCAGTCCTGCTCTACTCTACTCTGACAGGCAGAAATATGTATATTCTGACTTGGAACTTAAATTCTGAATGCCCTGGGTCACAATAATCTAGTAAAGCTGCCATTTCCATTAGACAGCTTTTAATTTCTAGTCAGTTCTTTATAAACTGATTTCAAATTTCATCTTTCCTTTTATCAAAAACTTCTGCTTGATTCTGTCTTCCAGAGAGTTATAGATACAAGTGAATCATCACTAGGCTTCCTGAAAGGGGCACTTTTAGATCCCTAAGCCAACTGTCACCCTTTTTCTCACCTGAACTCCTCAGAAAAGGGACTGTGCTTCCAAGGGGAAAAGTTGGAGAAGGGAGAGAAAGCAAAGTCCTTCATGGCATCAGCTGAAAGAAAATGAAATGAAATGACATTAGTTAATGCATAGAGCAGTAGACAAAATACTGTAAAATAAACACCCTTGTCAGTGTGCTCTGCTTCACTGAGCAGTATCCTTTTACCAAACGTAGCTGCCTTCCAAACTTGTTTCCTTATTCTACTTTTCTGTCCTATCAGTGGACCCCTTAGTCTCCTGCTGGGCCCTCCATTTATGCTATGATCATATGTGGCCCCTTTGGCATATTTTGGGGGCCTCCCACTGAAAAATTCTGCTCTGGTACTTGCTTGGTTTTGAAAAGGAAAATAAAGAGTTTTGACTAGATGTACTAAAGAGCTTTGACTAGAGATAAACAGTCAAGAGCTTTGACTAGACATAAACAGCTTCTAGAAGAATCGTGAGGTTCTCAAGTATGTCTTAAGACACATGTGGTATTAGTCCTCAGTTTCTCTTCTGAGAATGAAAATAAGATCTTCTTAAGGATTAGGAGAGGTTCACAGACTTTATGTCCATTGTAGGGCCAACAGAAATGATGGCTAGAAGCATGATCTCAATGAATAAACACTCAATAATCATTTAGGACCTCCATAGACAGACAGTGGACAAAGTCTTCAGAAGACCTGATGATACAGGTTCTGACTGTATAGAAGACATGATGGAAGAAAAGCCGCTTGAGTCAGCAAGTAACAGAGCAGGTCACTGGATGGCTGTACTGAATAGCTGTGAGGACTGGGCCATGCATTTACTTCTCCCTTTTAATTTCGTCATTTGAAAGTTTAAGAAACTGGCCTAGAGTTTTCATGCCATATTTAAATGAACTCTCTGGGATAAGCAGGACCATTGTACACTGAGTTCTGTGTCTTGGGTTTGACCTGACACTTAAATTTATAGACTTCAACTAAAGAATATACTGGCCTGGGCAGGAGAAATGATGCTGTGATCAAGGAGAGATAGTAGAGTGGTTAAAGGACCTGCCTGTGTGTGGCCAACCTCGGTTAAATTCCCAGCAACTCATGTGGTCCCCTGAGCACCTCAAGGAATAATCCCTGAGCAGAGCTAGGAATAAATCCTGAGCAGCACTGGGTGTGGCCCAGAAAAGAATTATACTGGAACACTGGAGGGTAGGGTTATGTATGTATGTACTTCCTTATAGAAGCACTAATTAAAATTCTTGCACTCATAAACTTTCTCAAGTCACACTCTCCTGGATAACTCTGGAAGACCCCAACTCATTCATTTTTGTTGAAAGGAAGAGGCGACTAAGTAACTGATAAACCTATCTCTCAGGGGCCTGGAACACTTGACAGATACTATCACCTCAAAACTGTCAGAGGAGGGAAGCTAGGATGATGAATCCTTGTCCCGATAAGGAATGTGAGACACAGGAAGTCAAGTGTCTTGCTATTGAGTATACTCAAGATCAAGGCCAGGCACTCCATTAAATTCTGTTTCTTTGTCAGGCTCACCAGGAAAGCAAGTGTAACCACTCGTCATCTATGGATCCCTCCTGCAGATGTTAAATGTTTTTCTTCTAGACCTCAATCTTGGTGTTGCCTCACTTCCTCTGTCTACCTCAATGGGATTCAAGCTTGCCCTTTATTGCCCCAATATTTTCCCTTACATCTCCTCTCTCCTCTCAGCAGCATTATGACAAAGGCCCACCTGATGCCTAATGCTTTATTCAAACACCCTATTGGGCGAATTAGTTAAATACCTGTTCTAGAAACCCCATCTAGAAAAATAGAATTTTCAACCACTGCAGTTGAGACATATACAAATTTGCCTTCAGCTGCCCACCACCCTGCCTTCTTTGTCCCTCAGCAAGCATGAGTCCACAAGCTGGTGAGGTCCAGTGCTGATCAAAAGTGAAAGGCTCTTTTTTGTGATACAGATCATGGTGGAGGATAGGGCACAGGTGCATAGAGCTCCCAGGCTTTCTTTGAGACTCCTGAATGCACAAGTCTGATGCTTTCATCAACCCTGAAATGCTTCCATTTTCCACAGCAACCTCTGGTGACCTTTTGGCCAGGTCACTGGGTTTATCCTGTGCTCCACTGATTTGTACTTCTTCTGTCTGAAAATAGCAGGCACCAAGAAATCTGGACATTGATTCTCTTAGAGAAATACCTTGTGTTACCAGGAAATCTCTTGCTCACCTTTTTCTTACAGGGACAGATTTCAAAATCCTAGCTGTGTATAGACTAACTAATATGACACTAAAAGGCCTGGGAAAAATACTGTGTGTGGACAGCTGCGTATGGTGCAGTACATACGTGCAATCTAGCTAGGAGCAGGGCTTGACCTGAGAAAATCTCTGCATCAGTCTCTTTTCTTCAGGCAGACAAAAGACTGTCCAAATTTTCATAATCTAGAACCAATAAAATATCTGGAGGCTTATGAGCCCACAGTAAGCAAGCTAAGAGCCTCTGCCAATGAGCAAAGGCCACAGACTGAATCAATAAACTGCAGCCTAAAAATAAAGCTACACAGTCCCTTTGGAAGTCTGCTTGACTTAAAACAGACTTAAGTGGAATATTCCTTAACTACCACTGTTTAGTAATACTTTTTTTTTTACTCTCTTTTTTCAAGTATGTTTGACTCTCCAGGGTATTTCTAGGCATTGTGCTACAGCAATTTAAATCTGTTTCCAATCTACTGAGAATATAATTCATCTTCCCAAACAATGCTGGCCCTTGGCAGAAAGTAAATATAAAGTAACAAGAAATATACTATTAAGTGTATTCCTGTTTATGTTATCCAGTATAACTAGCATTTTGAGCTGCTAGAGTTGTTTTAAAAAGCTGGCATGTTTTCCCTTTTCTCATCAAGTTCAAACATATTTTGTATTCTGTTACATTAATGGAAAACTGGGAATCAATTACATTTCATAAATGTAACCACCAAGAGTCATTCTCCAGCACAGAGCTGGGAAAAGCTCCTGAGAATCACCATGTGGGGCCCCAGAAACAAAACTCAACAAGATCAAAATGAATTTCAGAAATACAAATGAGAGAAGTTAACCAAAGGATTCCTTATAGAATTTTCAAATAAATAATGCTTAGAATGAGTAATTAGCCCTTACTCTGCACTGGTATGTCACATAGTTTATTATATGGTGACATTATGGAGCCCAAATGGGACTTCCCATAAAAGATGAAGTCCGAACTGCACCCTGTGGGGCAAATCACTTAGATTGAGCAGCAATACATTCCATGCATTCGACTCAATAGAAATCATATTACTCACACTCAAGTGGAAAGGCCAAGCTCTGAATTGTAAATTCATTCATTACAATGATGAGAACCCACAGGAATGGAGCAGAAAGTGTGTTGCTATGACATCTGTGTCACAGATCTTTCTGCTACAGTAAGAAAGAGGGGATACACATGTGCCTGAAATTTTCCATCCATTAAAAGGAGAAAGTGGGTTATGTATGTATGTTTTCAACAAGACTGCAGCAGGAAAAAGCATAAGCAATCTAAAAGTTAAACAATGTGCAAAATTCCAGAGTAGGAGGGGTAGGTGTTATTAGCCTTGCCTAGGCCCTGAAGAACTATGTGATCTGTGCCAGTGCACAGTTCAGTTTCTTTTTTTAAATTAATATCTTTATTTAAACACCTCGATTACAAATATGATTGTAGTTGGGTTTCAGTCATGTAAAGAACACCCCCCTTCACCAGTGCAACATTCCCATCACCAAAGTCCCAAATCTCCCTCCTCCCCAACCCACCCCCACCTGTACTCTAGACAGGCTTTCTACTTCTCTCATTCATTCATTCACGTTGTTATGATAGTTTTCAATGTAGTTATTTCTCTAACTACTCTCATCACTCTTTGCACAGTTCAGTTTTATTGCCAATAAAATCAAAGCTCTGCACATAGTGGTCTTCAAAATTCCTTCAAACCCTATGCTTCTGTTTTAGGGTTTCTGCTTTCAAGTATGTCTGGAAATGCAAAGGTCACTAACAGCCCTTCTATTTCCTACTCAGGCCACCAAACTTTCAGTTTAGAAATACCAACCCTTGCCTATCAAAGCTCTTTCACATAGCTAGCTGCTCAGCAGAGCTATTAAGAAAATATCGAATGGCTATAAACATCACCTCTCTAGTTACCTTCTTAAAAAAGGGGGGGGGGAATAAACATGCATGAAATTGGGAGGAGGGCAAATGTCATTTTTTCCATGTATTAATTTATTTGAATTTCACAATGACATTAAATGTATTCATTTTTTCTTTAAAAATTTTTCCTAGTGCATCTAAAAATGCATTTTGGAAAAACAGATGGCATTTACTGTTCTGAAATGTTTCCTTTCTAAATTAAATCATCGAGCTCTGCCTTGCCTTGTCTACTAGACACCTTGCCCTTTCTCTTGCATTATTTATGTAGTTCCTTTAGGTTGTCTTTATTGGTTTAAATTCCTACATTTTGAGAAAAGCCTTACTCACTAGGCCTTGCAGTGTTCCATTTCTCTAAAGCAACTTCTTTTGCTTTGGACATGATTTTGGAGAGACGTGTAATGTACTTTTACATTAAGTTATTTAGGGATACGTTTTCTAATCCGGAAAAGCTCTTTTATTCTGATAAACTAGTTTTAGAGTCTTTAAAACAACTCCCACATATCCAAAATTGAGGAAAAGAGAAACATTTTTCTATAATAAAAAGAATGTCCAAATAGGTTCTAAAGCATCTGGGATTATAATTTTTCTAATTATTTTACTCTACTCAAAACTGAAGTCATTTTATTGAATCTTATTCACATACCCTGAGGTCATATTAAGATCTAGTTTCATTGTTATTTTCAGGTCCTAATGACACATTTGATCTCCAATCCCCAAGACTTTATTTGGAAGGATCATAAGGGCTCCATTGTTCAAATTTGCATGCTTCATAAAAATACACATTTAAATAAATTATACTTATAAAATGTAGCAACTCCAGATATAGCTTGTAAGCAACCACAGTAATTGGAGGTAATAAAAGATACAGCAGTGACATAGGACTGTCTCTAAGGAAAGTTTCCAGTGCAGGAAACTTTTATAGTCTAATTCTTCTTAAATTCCACTCCACAATATTTTATGAAAGTGCAAAACTTTCATTTATATAAAAAAAAAGAATATTGGGTAATTTTTAGATGACTCTTGTTAAGAAGGGTCTTAATTTTTATTATTGAATCACTGTGAATAGCAGTTAAAAATTATTCATGTTTGAGTTTCAAGAGTCCAATGCTGGAGCCCTGGTCCTTCACCAGTGCCCAGTACCCACTTCCTTTCTCCAATATTCCCACTTTCCCTCCCACTCTCCACCAGCCTCTCTGGCAGGAATTTTTGTTATTATTTTAGGTTTATTTTTCCTTTAGGATCTTTGTTTTACATACAGTTACTGATAGGGATCCTACTTATCACTTTGCCTCCTTTTAGATCCCAGTTCTCCTTCCAAGTAGTCACTCCCCTCTATCATTATCTCAATAATCCCTTCCCTGATCTCTTCCCCTCCTCTGCAGTGATAAACTTCCCACTAAGAACTGGCTCTCCAGCTCTTTGTTTTTATTATCACTGGGCAATAGTTATTCTCCTACTATGTTTCTTTATATTCCACAAATGATGTAGAGCATTCTGTATCTGTCCCTTTCCCTTTGACTCATTTTACTACAGATTCTTCCATGTAACAGCAAATTCCATTACTTCATCGAAAGGGGATAATTTCCAGTGACTTCAAATATTTATTTGTATCTACTATTTCAATTTCAATATTATGTTTGCAAGGTGCCAGTGAAGATGTATCAGAAGATCAGAAGGTTCCTCATTAAGAAGGAAGCAAGCATGCAAGCTAACCTTACATTCTCTGCCCTAAAGTCACCTTGTTTCCTAAAGTGATTTTATTTCCTTGGCATGTCAACCTGGGCATCTGCTTCTCAGGGTGCTGTACCCCATCACACAGAAACTCCCTGAAGTGTGTGGCCTGAAGCTCTTCTTCCCCATTCACTACTTGTTTACTGACTATACACAATTCACAATGCTGATCTTCAGTAGAATCACTGAAATCTCTGTTTTAAAAATAAAACAGGAAATTGAATACAGGCAGGTTAATTCTGTCCAAAATGTAGCATAAAATTCAAACATTTTGTAGGAAGTGAAAGGCTTATAAAGCGTAAAGATAATGAATTAGGTGAATAATAAGAAATATGCACTGCTGAAGGCCGTTGAACATTGTATGACTGTAACTCCATCAGGAACAACATTATCTGTGGAAAAATAATGGGTATGAACAACCTTGTAACCATGGTAATTAATTTTAAATATATATAATAAAAATAAAAATAAAAAGAAATAAAATGACATTGTTCTCTCTTTTTTTAAAAAATAAAATTGAGAGAGAGAAATCAGGCTTTAGCTTAAAACCTCAGCCCAGTGAGACCTCTGGGGTCCATGGCTCCTTCACTTAAATACACTAAATAATGGTGCTTTTTATCTGTGGTAACAAGGAAACATTGGTTTCAGTTTCTTTTTTTTTAATTTCTTTTTTAATATATATATATATATATATATATATATATATATATATATATATATATATATATATATATATATATTTGGTTTTGGGGCCACACCCGGCGGTGCTCAGGGATTACTCCTGGTTGTCTGCTCAGAAATAGCTCCTGGCAGGCACGGGGGACCATATGGGACACCGGGATTCGAACCAACCACCTTAGGTCCTGGATCGGCTGCTTGCAAGGCAAACACTGCTGTGCTATCTCTCTGGGCCCTTTTTTAAATTTCTTTTTTGTCTTTTTAAAATATGAATATTTATTGGAGCTGGAGAGATTGTACAATGTATAAGAATTGTGCCCTGCAAGCAGCTGACCCAGGTTTTATTCTGAGCACCACAAATGGTCTCCCAGGCCCAGCAAGAAGTGTGCCTATACAGAGTCAGGAGTAATCCTTTAAAACAGTTGAGTGTGCCCACCCACAAAAAAGTATTTATCATATATAGAAAAGTCCATATAGACATGATAGATAGGAAATAATTAGAAAAATAAATAATTAGATAATTAGATAAATAAAATAATTAGAAAATACCTAGAATGGCTGATAAAAAAAAATTATACCCAAATACCCCCATTTATTTTATAGGAGTCATTTCTCATGATCTGGTAGGGGACAGGAGCCCCCTTTAGTCAAACTGAGTGCTCAGTATTGACCTACCTGGTAGTCATGGGAAATGTTAAAACAAAATCAGGGCTCTTCATCAATGAGCATGAGCTTTACCACTTAAGATATCTTTTTGCCATCAAAATTTTCCTCCATTTAAATGCAAGTTGATGATGAATGGCTAAAGATACTGTGATACATCTACACAATGAAATACTATGCAGCTGTTAGGAGAAATTAAATCATAAAATTTGCTTATCCATGAATGGACATGGAGGCTATTTTTCTGAGTGAAATGAACCAGAGGGAGAGGGATAGACATAGTATAACTCATTTGTGAGAAGGAAAAAAAAAGAGAGAGAGAGATAGTATGGAAATAATACCCAGAGACAATAGAGACAAAGGTCAGGAGGCCTAGCCCAGGGTAGAATATTCACCACAAAGAGTGGTGAGTGTAGCTAGAAGTTCTACTAGGATAATGATAGTTGGAACTTAATGCTCTGGATGCTAAAAGTGAAAAAAACTAACAGGAAAGTCACTTAGCATCCTACCATTAACAGTAGTACAAACCACAGTGTCAAAAGAAAGAGAGAGGGGTGTGAGGGAAAGGGAAGGAGGGAGGATGGAAGAGAAAGAGAAGAGAAAAGCTATTTGTGTGCACTAGAGCAAGGCAGAGTAGCATCCAACCATTAACAATAGTACAAACCACAGTGTCAAAAGAAAGAGAGAAGGGGGTGAGGGAAAGGGAAGGAGGAAGGGAGGAAGATAAAGAGAAGAGAAAAGCCATTTGTGTGCACTAAAGCAAGGCAGGGCAGGGGTGGTGGGAGGGAAATGGGAAGCATTGGTGACGATAACAAGAAGGATGCACTGGTGAAGAATGGTGTACAACATATGATTAACCCCAACAATTAACAATTTTGTAGCCACAGTGCTTAAATAAGGTAATTTTTAAAAAGACAAAAAATAGTAATGCAGAATTGAATTTCCAAGACCAAAAGGCATTTCCAAGTAACAGCAAAAGGTTTTGTAAACCACCATGGCAAACTGGCAAGTTAAACAGCTGAGCTCAACATTTTCTCCATTTCCTGGTGGATAGGTTTAAGGGACTTCTTTGGAAGCCAAAAAAGGTTCCTCTGCAGAAGAGAATCGGTCTTGTATTCATTAAATGCTGCAACATCAAAGAAAGTGTAGACAGGATAGTAAGAAACAGTCTCCTGCAAAAACTGAAGACAAGGGCCAGAGAGATTGTTCAAGCATATGCTTTACAGGCAGGAGGCCCAGGTTCAATCTCTGGCACCTCATGGTGTTCCCAGATATTTCTGATCCACGAGCACAGAGCAAGGAGTAATTCCAAAGTACCACCTCTTGTGGCCCAACATAACAACAAACAAATCAAACTGATAACAGGATAATCTGTTGGACTCAGTCAGTTGTGTTCTCTGTTAGGTTTATAATCTGAATTCACCCTACCTGAGTGGTGCAGAACCTTTCCCCCAAACCAAGAAAAGAGCACAGCAATACCCAGGGTTTCTGCCTGAGTCAATGTAAGTCTTCTTCAAAAAGATATAACCCAGACCTGTTTTTTGTAGAGTCCAAAACATACACAATTAGAGTGCACAAAAGCTGAGAAGCACATCCCAGTCCCAAGTGAGTCTCTCCGCTTTTCCATTACTCTCCTAGTTATGTCCATAATGCCTAAAACACTTCTGGAGAAATAACAAGATTCTAATTGATCTCGTGGAATCTAGTTGTTGAGAATAGAAGAGTGATAAAAATCAAAACCTACCAGAGTTGGGTTCCAGTGGAGTAACAAACAGTACATGAGGAACCTTAGAGAAAGGCTGGATTCTGGGAAAGGCCACAGCAATAAATTCTGCACGACTCTCAAGTAGAAACTAAGAATGATTGAGAATTGATGACCAAACTTCCCAGACCGAAAAAATTAGGACTGCTCATAAAGACAGCATAGAGTAAGTAATTTGAATATGGGCAAAAATGGGCATTGCTTTCATTGCTAAGTTGAAATGTGTTTATGCAAGCAGACATTTCAAGCTCTCTGTAAGCTGCTTCACAGGTCTGTTGTCACTATGTTTCACACAAGACAAAAATACTACTACTAATAATAATAAGGTGTTTCCAGCTGACAAGCTGACAAGCAAGCCAGACGTGGGGCAAGACCAGGAGATGAGTCAAATATCTGAGTTTTAGAAATATTTGACCTTATTCTAAGAAATGTCGGATCTCTAAAGACATTTCTTAGAGCAAGTTGCAATGTACAAATGATACAAATCACAAACATTTCTAGTAAAAACTGTGAACATAAAGACTTAAATAAGTAACTTTAAGCAATGTAAAGCCAAAATAATTGCTTTAAAAGGGGAAAATGGACTTTTTTAAAACCAGAAAGTGAAAATTTGTCACATTCACATCATAGATGTTTCTGATGGCTTATGCCAATCTATCTTTCGGCTTTATCATTTATTACAAAGTAAGAATTGTTTGTAGTGTTTAATTGTTCTGTACCATAATATGTTTTCATTATTTATCTTTATAGTTAATTTTCAGCATAAATATTTAGTTAAAACTAAAGAAGTCTGATCTAAATTAGTTTCTTCAATATTGAACTGTAAATAACAAAAATACTGCTGAATATAATTATAAAATACTGGACAGATAGGAATAGTTTTCTGCAGGCAGGTAAATATAAAATTTGTGCTTTGATCTAAATAGGAAAATTCATAACAGCTAAATGTTGTAGCCACTACTGAATCTTAACATGCATGATTTTATATGTAACATACTAGAAAATCTCTTCATTATATAATGAAAACACTGGCAACAAAATATTGTCCACTAGATACCTCCACTACAAACGTCACCGAGGTCTACAACTAAATTCCTTAATATGATTGTTTTGTTTTAATATATTCAAAAGTGCTACCCCTAACCTAAAACCATATAATAATAACTCTACAATGTAAATAAAATGCATTGTAAATATTTCTAAATCATGACTAAAATTAACCAATTTCTAATTTTTTGATAGTCTGATTTTGTGAAAAAGGCATTTTGAACTTTACCATAGAGAAATACTTAATATTCTTGAATTGTGGACATTTGAACTTGTGTTACTTTGGACATAGTTTAACTGGTAGAGTACAGAGCTCAAGAGTAAACAGATTTCAGCTCATCAGAGAGAAAGAGACTTTCAAAGAGAAGACTGTTCCCAACTGCACCAATGAAAACACCAAGCTTACTTCTTGGTCAGGCTTCTCCTAATGAGCCTGATACATCCATATACCAAGGACTACATTGCTTTGGTCTAATTAACTAGATTTACTGCCCTTGCCAAGAAATAACAAATACTAGGTATCTGCATGAATGCTCTTGTTCTGAAATTCTTCCTCAACCATCTTCTACCTACTCACTCTATGAATTTCCACCCTAAATTTTCTCCCTAGGAAGACACTCGTGTTTAATTCTGTTGAGCAGATGTTAATACTGGTTCTCTCAGAAGGATTCACTCTCAGAATCTTCCTGTCCTCTCTTTGAACCCAATAAGTAAGGAAGAGGTAACATTCCCAGACCAAGGTGTAATGCCTGGAGAGACTCCCAAATGTTCTAAGGTCCTCGTGAAATTGAACAACTAGGGTCATAGCAAACCATCTGGATCCTTCTAACTAATGCAAAACTTGTTCTTCCTATACTACAATGACCTCTTCTCAATTACGAGATTTCTAACATCTACATTTTCTAGTTCCAAATTGTTCTCCTGAGCTTGATGTATTATTTTTTTTTCTGGATTTGAAAGAGCATCATAAATGCAAGTAAAAATAATCTCTACCCCATTAGGCTTCTAAAACTCGACCTCCACACCCTGACTCTGTTACACACACACAAACACACACACTCACACAAACACACATACACACTTGAACTGAACACAGGAGAAGGGCATTAGCAATTTCACCACTCTGCAATAATTAGTCCAAATCTGTAACACTAAAATCGTTCAGATTTTAACATGGTTTTTTTTTTTTTTTTAACAAACCGGAGAATGATAAAGAAACTGACCTCTGAGAGGCTGAAGAAACTGGAAAGGTTTCTCTTTTTAAAAAGTTAAACTGAAAAGAGACCTGTTGAGACCCACCAGTTAAAATAAATCTAATAATTTAACTATTGGAAACATTTATCTCAATAGTTTGATGGCAGATATTTGCAGTAGAAGCATACTTAATGATCTTTAGCTCTGTTTTTAAGTTCTTTAATCTCTACATTATCTGAAGCTAGAAAAATGAATTCTTAAAGTTTGAATATTACATGAAGAGCTAATGCAACTTCTAATCATCTGATCACATTGGATAGAAAGATAATGTTAGATAAAACCACTTTATCAGCAATGCACTGGAGTTCTAACCATGCTATTTTACATATTCAACAAAACCTCCCTTTGCATAGATATGTGTGCAAACCAGAACATTTGCACAAAGGCCAGAGTCCCATTAAACCAGAGAGACAGTACTTTTATTTTATACCAGAGAAAAATGCTGAGTGTGTCATGAAGTTTTAGAACCTGATTTCAAAAGAACCAGACAAGGAAGAAATAAAATTTATCATGGTGGACCAAGCTACAAGATATTGTTGTAAGTATAAGCTTCAACTCATTTGTTGAAGAATGCATTAGTGTAGATTTGGTATAAGTGACTAGCAGCAAAGTTAGAAAGTTTCTTCTAAGAAAAATTTGGTCAGTGGGTTTTGGTGGTTTCTTTCATTATATTTTGTTTTTGTTTTTTGTTGTTGCTGTTGTTGTTAGTTTTTTGTTTATTTATTTTGGGAGTCACACAAAGAAGTGCTTAAGAAATAGGTTAACTAGGAAATACAAAATATGTTCTTGTTCAATACAGAAGGGGAAAATTAACAATTCTAGGATGAACTAAGTAAGCAATGAAACTCTTAGAAACTTCATGTGTTTTGTATGTATATGTGTGTATATGTCAAACAAAGCTATAAAAACTATTTCAAATATAATGGTTAAACAAATAATTAGTTCTATCATTTAAGTATCCATTTTGATTCTAGATGTGGATTTTTCCATGATCCTCTTGATTTTACAGAATTTATTTATTCCTTAATGCCTGGCCATAGCTACACACAAATTACTTGATTTTTTCGAAAGCACACAAGAATTCCTTCCATGTGTTAAGGCAAAAGCCTACCTAAAATGAAATTGATGAAAATTTCTCAAAACGATTTGTAATGTTCTACATCACAAAATACATTCCTTTAAGAGTGGATATAAATTCCTTTAAAGTGAATACTAAACAGAAATCTATTTGTTAAAAGCCTAGCAGGATAATAAAAACATCAAAATATACAAATAAATTTAGCTTAAGGAAAGTTCACTTGTTTTCTATTACTTTAATAAAAATCTTCCTTAAAATGCTAAAGAAAATGAATTATTGCTGGAATAATATTAATCCAATTAAATGCATAATTAATGTATACATAATGAAGATATATTCTTGATTTGAATTAGATTAGAAAAAAGAATTGTTTTCTTCAGGAGAAAACAGTGGAGGCAAAAATTACTATGAAATCTTAATTTTAAATATTTATGTTTTAAATATTCATGCCTACAATTCTGCCAGGAGGCTATAGAAAAAAATAAAAAAGACAAAGTAATTTACAGCAAGATATTTAAGTATGGAAAATACAAACCAAAAGTGTAGAACTTTTTATAATATCTTTCTATAAAAAATAGTCAATTCCAAATAAGAAGTTATAACAAAAATAGAAATAATGATAATCCAGCACTTTTGAAGTGGAAAATCTAAGTCATGGCACTTAAAGAAATCTTAGCAAATATGCATTTTAGAGGAAGTAAACAATAATCTATTTTGTTTTGTATGCTTTATTTTATTTTATTTATTTTTTAATTTTTGGGTCACACCTGGCAGCGCTCATAGGTTACCTCCATGCTATCTCTCCGGCCCCTGCTTTATTTTATTTTTAGGTCAAGAAACTTTTCCAGGGGCCGGAGAGATAGCATGGAGGGTAAGGAGTTTGCCTTTCATGCAGAAGGTCATCGGTTCGAATCCCGGCGTCCCATATGGTCCCCCGAGCCTGCCAGGAGCGATTTCTGAGCGTAGAGCCAGGAGTAACCCCTGAGCGGTGCTGGGTGTGACCCAAAAACCAAAAAAAAAAAAAAAAAGAAAAAAAAAAGAAACTTTTCCATAGATCAACTGTACCCAATAATTACAATCGCTGATTTGAGGCTTGGTCAATATCCCAATTTCGATCCATTCTATATGATACAATATAATTCTATATAATACAAATTCCCCTGGTTCTTCAGGGACCGCCCAAGTGGTTCTCAGAGTGCTGGAGCCTGGTGATATTTGGCCACACCAAGGATCTCATGATACAATGTCATTTAGGCCTATACAATAATTTGGTGATGATGCTCAGGGGGATAGGAGAATCCAATAGGATCAGGAATATAACTGGACAAGACACTCAAACCTCTTTATTAGCTCCCTGGCCCTGAAGATGTTCTAGTTGAAATTAACTGTGAACAAAATGTATCTTCATATATCAGTAAGGTGTTCTAATTTGAACCCTGAAGAACTGCACTTGACAAGTTTAGAATCTGGAGGCTAGAGAGTTGGTTTAAGGATAAAGATGCAAACCTCACATGCAGCCAATTCTAGTTTGATATTCAAATCTATATAAAGAATCAGGAGCATCTCTGGGGTCTCCACTCTGTTTAAGTGAATTCCTGGAGACTTCCTAGTACTGCTCACATGACTGGGTAATCTCCAGTACTGCAGGTATTGAAGAGCACCACATCCCCAGGTTCTGGCATTGAATTGCAGACCCAAGAGTAGCCAGACATATTTCCCAATTCCCAGATGCATTTCTCAAGAAGTTAAAAAAAAAAGTTTGGAGGGCCAAAAGATAGTACAGCAGCCTTGCACATAGGTGACCCTGGTTCACTCCCTTATGGTCCCCAATAATACCAAGAGTGTACCTTAATTGCAGATGTAATCTCTAAGCAGAGTCTGGTGTCCAAAAGATAAAATAAATATGGAGCCAGAGAGATAGCACAGTGGTAGGGCTTTTTTGCCTTGCATGCGGCCGACCCGGGAGAAACCAGGTTTGATTTCCAATGTTCCGTATGGTTCCCCAGCCTGCCAGGGGCAATTTCTGAGTGCAGAGCCAGGAATAATCCCCTGAGTGCCCCTGAGTAACCCTTGAGTTATCAATAAATAGAGCTTAAAATGTCTTTTAGTTAAATCAATAAATAAAGTTTAAAAAAATTTTTAAGAAGGATAAAAATTAAATGAAGATTTGAGGTCAAGGAAGTTTCTCTGCATGAGAGTACCTATCATTCACATGTGCAGCCCCATGTTTTTGAAATTTTGAAAATATTTTTTGAAATACCAAATATAACAGAAATAACAAAATAACCAAAAATAACATCAAAAATAAAAGAATTTACTTTGGCAGACCAGGGAGATAGTACAAGGATTAAGGCACTTGCCTTGCATGCAGCTGGGCAGCCTGGTTTATTGTAAATTCTTTTATTTTTTATTTTATTGTCACTTTTCTCTTTATTTAATATTCTTTTCATTCATGTTTAGTTCTTGCATGTTCCTTTACTACAATAGGTAAGGCATAATCATGTAGTTGTGGCAGCTGGACAAATTCTAGGAGCAAAATTTTGCACTTACCAGGGGCTGGATTAAATAATTGTGAATTATTCTCTGAGTTTCAATGCAAAAGTGGGGAATGTTTCATGATATTTCAACAAAGTCCAATACTCAGTGATAGTAAATGGAAGAGTAGATAAAAGAGAGAAGTGCAGAGAAGTGAGTGGACACTTAGTTTCTGAGTGAGAGCCACTTTACAGAGTTCCATGTGGGGTGATGACAGAGAAGAGAAATGCGCTAGATCAAGCTCAATTTATTTTATTTATATTAGGGGAGGGAGTGCACTCCTGGCAGTGCACAGGGATTACTCCTAACTCTGTGCTCATTTTTTAATAGACTAGAAAAACTGGAAATGTCATACAATATGACAGTGTGTGATATGTTCATATTTTGCTTCAATAGAGCTTATAAATGTTCCTTTCTTTATATTCTTAAATTGTGGATGCTTTTACTATATTTCTTGGTATTTCATAATTTAATAAATTTGTGGATGCTTGACTTAGAATACTAATGTAAAGGCTACAACTTAAGTGTGATTATGAAGTAACATTTGGATGAAACTCTTCTCACGGTTGGAAGGGTACAAGTTGGCAAGAGGAATATTTGTAAATCTCAGCCTCATACCATACCTGGCCTTTCCATACCAGGCTTCTCTTTATGGGAACTGAAGGGATCAACTTGTAGAATTGTTAGGAAGGCAACAAAGTCTGGTTGAGCTCTCCACACTTTCTTTTCCTCTCTAGCCTTCAAACTTATCAAGCCTTTCTGACCAAATCCTTTCTGGAAATTCCATCCCTTCTGTGAAATAAGCATACCCAAAAGTGGCCAAATCCCTGCTTAGAGACAGCTTCTTTCAAAGTTGGGAGCCTGGTATTGATATGTGTAAGCTTCCAATATAAACAAACACAGTAAAGAACAAATAATACAGAGAAGGAGGACTTCTGGGGAATACGCTGCATGTTGAAAAATGGATGAAGTTAATTAGGGAAATATATGAGCTCTAGTTTAAGTTTGAAAAAACTGAAGGAATGCAATGAGATAGAATAAGATAGATGAATGAATGAATGAATGAATGCAATGAGATAGAATTCAGGTACATATAAAAGCAAGATCAGATTAACTGGAAGGGGAAGTTTTTGCATATATGCATTTTTTTCCACCTTTACAATTCCATTTTAGAGAAAAGGAAACTAAGAATTTGAAAGTTAAATTATAATGCTCAGCTCTACAAAGAGCCTGAACTCAAACAAGTATCTGTTTGGCTTCCAAATCTACAATGATTTTCATAATTATTTTAATATTTTTCACCTGTCAGGAGATATGGAAACCCCCTAAAGTTTGGTGCATCTGGAAATTACTTCCAATGTGCCTCTGATCGAAGAGATGTATTCTAAGACTTCTGTTTTTGACCAATTACCTCACTAGTGTTTGTAAAAAAAACATGGATTAAATTACCAGAATGATCAGTTAGCATGTTCCAATAGATCAAGTGGGAAAAAAAAAGATAAGGAAACCATATTTAGAAAGGTAGGAAGAAGTTAAGTTTTCATAAGGAATAGCTAAACTGAAAGAGAAGTCATATGAAGGAAGGAAGTTGTTTGCCATCCTCCTGAGCTAAGATAAGCAGAGAGCCGTTGAGTAATCTGTGCATCTTGAAATGATCACAGAGATGGAGAATGTGGAAACTTGAGCAAGATTCATTTGGCTTGGGACCCAATTATATACAAGGTCAGTTATGGGCAGCCAGTCAATGCAAGATTCTTACTGGCTACATATCATCTTCTGGCAGATAACTTTATTTTTATCACACTACTATATACTTAACAAATCACTACTACCTATAGCAAAGAGCTAGATATCTAAAATACACACATAAACATGTCTTTATTGTACACTCTCTTTTGCCTTTTGGACTTAAGCTAGTCTGAGGATATTTGCCCTGATTTAGAGCTTCACATAGGTAAAACTAATTCTCCTCTTTGATTTCCTCACAGTAGAGGCTGATACATAACACTATGTCTAATAAACCACAATGCCCATAAGTACTTAGCCAAAAAGCTGTGAGTATATTGTAATCTGTCCCTGCACTTGCACCAACCATTCTAAAAACAAGGGCCCTTTCTTCCTGACTTTTCTCTTCTCCAAATGTTTGAGCCTCTACTTCCTAATATCATCCTTATCTCAGAGGAACTTGATAGTCCACTGATTTTCCCTCTTCTCTATCTTCATCTTCCATTCATGACCACCAGATGTCAAGCTTGAGATGTATCACTTATTGTAGACCTTAGAAATAATGCCATAGGACATGTGTACAGCAGATTGATCAAATCACCTCTGCTTGTAAATTTAATTTACTGCCTGCAAGTTTAATTTAATTTAAGGGAAGCAGTGGGATAAAACCTTTCCACATAATCTATAATCATACATTTGTCCAGGAGCCTACTGCTCTTGTGGATGTTTTCAATATTTCCATCTAGTGTCTACCTCTCTAGTCCACTAAAAGCATAATCATTATTTTTGGGGAAAAGGGTAAGGAGCCATTCCCAGCATTGTTCAGGATCTGTTCCTAGCTCTGTTCAAGACTGACTTCTGACAGTTCTTGGGGAATCCTCTCTGATGCAGGGGAACAGACAGACATGCAAGGCACACAGCACTTTTTCTGCAGTTCTATATCTCAACCCCTCCATTGAAATCACTCTTATCTAGGAGTTTGATGATCTTTTATTGACAAATATGAAGGACACTTTTTAACCCTGAGCTTTCTTCATTCCTCCACACACTCCCCCCCACCCCCCTTAGCTTTTAACACTCACTTAGGCACTCATTGGTTTCCCATGCCTCATTTCTTGGTTTCTGGGACAGCATACTTATCTGATTTTCCTCAGGGACTCTCTTTTTTTCCAAATCTCTCTTAAAACTTAGGGTGTTTGAGATCTCCTTCAAGGATCTCAGTGAACATTCTCTTCCTGGACCATCTGTTTCTTTGAGGTTTAGTTTTCAGAGTATATATTTGGGGTTTTCAGGAAAATTGCATATGTTTACTTTGTGGTCAGCTAAACTAACTTCCTATCTTTCACCCATATTCAGATTCAACACACCAACAAATTACAAGAGTTCTTCCCCCAAAGCAACTAATATCAACCCCTACTGTCTACTCTTAGAGCAACATTTCCACTGAGGGCTCTGATGCCCTTCATCTGGACTCCATCATCGCTTTCTACTGAGCTCCTTCATTTTACACAGCCACACTATAATCCATCCAACTCACACAACTAGTATCAAATACACCCCTTTTCAGATTTTAAAACCTTCAATTGTTTTTCCAATGTCTATGGCATAAATGATGGTGCTTGAGGTCAACTAAACTCAGCTGGTTTTTTCCTATTCTTCCAACTTCATCTGTTGTTTTCCTATTGCAGCAAGTATTTTTGCACAAGATTGCTGGCTCATGCAACTCTCAGCCTTTTCTCTGAATGATTGCTCTGCTGTGTTCTGAATTCATGAAGTGACTGTTTTCCTCCTGACCATGACCTTTTGACCTTTGACCAGTTGCCCTTTCCTTTGGACTCTATATATTCCTGCATGGACTACAGGGGGCTCCTATGTCATAGCAGAGTTCTCTCACCCTCTAAATCCCATTGAGTTTTCCCTGCCTCAATTCACAGCTACCTCATAGCTATGCCATAATAGAAATTTTAACTGCTGGCTACTAGAGATGGAGGAGTTAAAGGACTGAAATGCCTGGTAGCCAGAATCTGGCACATAATTAAGGTTTAAGAAACATTTTGAATTAAATCAAAGTCTTAAAAAAAATATAAGTGCTGGTGCCAAAGCAGATACATAGAGTAGGACAGGTAGGGCATATGCCTTTCATGTGACTGACCCAGTTTTAGTGATTGATGTCCCATATGGTTCCATATGAGCCCTACCAGAAGGACAGAGCCAGAAATAAGCCCTGAGCCTGAGCCCTGCTAGGTGTGCCCCTCCAAAAAAAAACACACACACATTCTCTCTCTCTCTCTCTCTCTCTCTCTCTCTCTCTCTCTCTCTCTCTCTCTCTCTCTCTCTAATTTATCCTCCAAATCATTTATTTTTATCTAGTTAGTTACATTGTCTTTGCACTAATTACAAAGAGACAAACTCTTTTTCAAGTCAATATATTTCAAAACGTAAGAGTTTTTCAGAAGGGAAGTTGGGAATTGGAGACCTTAATTGTTGAACAGCCCTAAATAGATAGATCTTGTTCAAAAAGCTGTATTTTAAAAAAATTATGTGATGAGATCAGACAGGTTCCAGTGTCCCTAGTTCTTTGTGCTTATATTCCTGCAAATTATTTATGAAATGAGTCATTTCTTCTTCTCTCAATGATTACATTCCATTCCTTCAAAAATGTCTTTATTTTTCTTGTTTTAAAACTAGGTGTGCCTTTACAGCTGAATTTAACATGTGCTTATTTTCAATGACTAAAATTATATCGTTTATGTTGTATTTCTCTAGAAAAATGAGCAAGCGGAATTGTTGGATTTGCAAAAGGTGCAGAGTTGAATCAAAGAGACCCCCTTCAAAGTAAGTAACATTTCCATTTCTGTAGCTCAACTACAGCATATTTATTAGATGAGAAATAGGTACATATTTTAAGTGTTTGCTTAGCTATAGCTTACTCATAAAGTAAAGTCTGCATATACCCATGATACAGATGTGGATTACACATGAGTAATTCCAACAAAAGAGTATTCATATGCTATATAAAGGTTGTCTTTCTCACCATGCATGGTTGACCCCTGAGAATTCATCAAGTTAACATTTTAGTAAAATATACATATTCTTAGACTTAGAAAAAATTATAGTTTCTGCTAAAATGAGATTATTTTATTCAAAAGATTTTTCATGTCTCAAACACCTCATTTACAATGCACCAAACTCCTTCCTCTCTAGTACAAGAAGCAATAACCCAATACATCCCAAGTTCCCTAGCTTTTACAGCTTACCATAGGTAAAATGTGGCCATCAGAATGAAAACAGTGACCATTAAAATAAAGTTGGTCATGCCTACAAATGTTAACAAACCATTTGAATTTTCCCAGGTCGAAGACCCACCCCCACCCCCAGGAAATGAACAAGTATATTTCCTACCGCCCCTGTAGAGGAGCCCCCATATCTCCCCTACTGAAGTTAGAGCTCCTGGCATTGTGATCTATTTCCTTGAATCTCATGAATCTAAAATATTAAAAGATTTTTCTTGCCAACAAGTACCAGCACCAATATCTAATTTCATCCCAGACCCCGAGTTGATTCTGGCTATAAAATGGGAATGGTTGAAGCAGAGAAGCACAAGGAAACCCGGCCAAGCACTGGTCATTTCACTTAGCCAGAGGGTTCTTTTAGGTCACTGTTCTTTTCAAGTTCCAATAAAAGCACCTGAGTCAGATCCCACTTCATAGAAATGTTCTGTGGAAACCCTTTAAGCAGCTGCTAAGCCTCCATTCTACTGCACACAGCCCACCTCAAACTGGTCAGAGCTCATTGAATTTGTAGAAAACAGGCGATATTGGTCTTTTTTTAGGGTTCTCAACATGTTTCCATATTCAAGTCTATTTCTAACCTTTTGGACTAATCTTTCTTCATTATATTAAGTACCTGCTAATGCAGCTACTGTTCCTTTAGCACTAATTAGTGGTTTAAATATAACAGGCCTAGAAAACGTACAGTGCTCACTTGTATCTATTTCTGTCTTTTAGTACATGAAAATATCAAAACATGAACACTGACAACTTAGGGGTCTCAAGTGATAGTGCAGCAGGCAGCAGGCAGGGCACTTAGAAACAGCTGACTTGGTTTGATCCCCGGCAACTCGTACTGTCCCCCAGCCCTGCCAGGAGTGGTCCCTGAGTGCAAAACCCAAATTCCTGAGCACAGAAGAGTAAGCCCTGAACACTGCTGAAACAGTGACCACAGAAACAAATAAACAAAAATTAATGATTCATCATAAACTTCATGACAATGAATACATGACAATGAATAAAAGCAAAATATGGTATTTTAGGGCCTCACCAGTGAACAGAGGCTACACCTGGCTCTGTGTTTAGGTGGTCATCCTGGCAATGTGAGGGGCCATACACAGAGTCAGGGGTTAAACCAGGCCTGGCAGCATACAAAGCAAGTATCGTCATCCCTGTAAAATATCTCTGGTTCTGGAAAGGTGATTTATATGTAAGAACACATAATCACCGCATTCTCCACAGAGTCTACCAAAATGAAAAGGCAAAATGCCTCAAAATCTGTATCTTTCATAGCTATTTTCATTATACAAATGCCTTTTCAGACTAATGCAAATGTAAATTGTCATTTTGGTCACACTTATTAATTAGAAATAAAAATCATCCACAGGATCCAAAAAGGGGTATACTGAAAAATACTGATACAGAGTTATAGATACATTTGTGATTATTAATTTGTGTTATTAATGTACTTGACTATGAAAGCATGAAAAAGAGATTTTGTTAATAAAAGTCAATATTCTAATAGATAAATGATCAATTTTGTTAGAGACATTAGTTCATAATTTATCATCAGTTTTAGGCAAATGGGCAAAAGTGTATTTGGAGTCTTAAAAAGTATCATCCTTTGAGCCAACTTTATTCTATATATAAAGATCTCTGAAGGAAATGTCTTGTGGGGGTATGGAAAGCCTTAACCATATTTTAACCACTTTTGGTTAAGATAAAGAAAAATAATAATATAAATTTTGAGCCATTCCCTTAAAGAACATTCCATAGTGGCTGAATAATAGTGACTAACAATAATTAGAAATGTATAATAAAAAAAGAAATGTATAATAATAATTTAAAATAACTGGTTAGCAAGAGAATTAGAAAAACAAAAGTGGATTTAAAGACTCATTAACAAACGTACACGAAATCTATCATTACTTCTTGATAAAAACATAATTATGCAAATACTAAAAAGACGCAAAAGCAGCAACTCAAAATGTTACTTTTAGTCATGTGAAATAAGGAGTTAATCAGATGTTAGTTATATTTTCTATGTTTATTCTATCATATTTTCAAGTTCACATTCTTTTTATCTCTTCTTAAAAATAAGATAAAAATAAGAGCTGATGAGTAAAAAAATTAAAATAAAATAGATTAAAAGAAGAAGGGGTCGGAGCGGTGGCACAGAGCTAGCTTAGGACGGACCGTAGTTGGATTCCCTGGCGTCCCATATGGTCCCCAAGCCAGGAGTGATTTCTGAGTGCATAGCCAGGATTAACCCCTGAGAGTCACCAGGTGTGCCCTCCCCCCCCACCCCACCCCACCCCCGCCAAAAAAATAAAACAAGAGCTGATGAGTTAGGTCAAGGGCTATAGAACATGCCTTGAATGCAGGAGGTGCCAAATTCATCACCTGGCATCATATGTCCCCTGGACACTTCCAAATTGGTACTGTAGACTGTCCAGTTCACACTGCCAAGCATTGGCACTTAAATCAGTCCTGGGACCACAGAGATAGCACAGTAGTTCGAATGCTTGCCTTTCATTCAGCCAACCCAGCTTCCAGTTCCAACAGCCTATATGCTCCACTGAGCACCACAAAGAGTAATTGCTGAGAGCAGAACCAGGAATAATTTCTGAGCATCACTGGTGTGACTTTCCCAAAATAAAAAACCTTAAATCATCAATCCTGCTAGGAACACCTCCAACATAGGAAAAAGAAAATGAAGGAATAGAGACATGGCTCGAGTAACATGCAAGGCCCTGAGGTAAATCAGAACTGCCTGCTCTCAACCCAGCATTAGAGACCCCAGGTCCTCAACAGGCCCAAATAACCCAACACAAGCCTAGCCAAGAATCTATCGAATGGCCTTAGCACACCATGGAGTGTAGTCTCTGTGAAACAACTGAAAACTGAAAAAAAAAAATGACAAAGATTGCCAGGAAGAAGAGCTTCTATCCAAACCCACCCCAAAAGTCCAACTCTATTTGAGTACTGTTTTCAGAGAGTATATTTCTATTTTAGCACAGCAAAATCTTAAGAATGTGTAAGTGCAAACATTTTTTTTCTTTTCTTCCCCAAGCCTCACCCTGGAGGAGGTCTTACAGTGGGCCCAGTCTCTTGACAAGTTGCTGACAACCAAATGTGAGTATCCTGAGTTGCCCTGGCAACTTTGAATAAGGAGCCAGTTTTATTCTAGGACAGAAAAAGTGGTAGAGTAGGGGAGGGAGGAGTGAAAGAGAGCAACTCTTCCCCCAGCCCTCAAAAAAAGCAACTGCCCCAGTTAAAAAAGGAAAACCTGAAAATAGCTGATTGCATCAAGCTCCATTATTTTCTTTGGTGTTAATTAAAACAAAGTTAGTCGTTGTGAATATTTATTCTTCACACGTGGATGTGTAAAATCCCTGGGAAAATATGCTGAAATAGTAACACGTACTGAAAGGTGCTGCTGTTGTGAGTTCTTCTGAAGTTAGGAGTTTTGGAAAATGAATACTTTGCTGTTCTCAGGGCCTGAAAAAGTAAAAATAAGTGTGAATCTAGCAGCTTGGGTACTTTCTTTAAAGCTTGTTTCTCTCATTATCAGGGGTGCTTCGACTAAGTCTCTATACATGTATTACCATCCAGATGATATAAAAGAAAGATGGTAGCAGTGGATGTAGGAAGGAGTTTGTGTGGGGCTTAGTGGAGATGATGCAGAAAATGATGAATGCAAGTAAACAAGTAGAGGGGAGAAACTGCTCTGCATACTCAGAGAAAACTCTCATGTTAGCTGAAAATGTTCCATGTAATTTTTTAGTACTGTCTGTTCCAAACAGCGATTTTAAATTTTTGTTTCAATTCCTCTTTTCATTTGAGGTGTCATGTTAGTCTCCCTGTGAATGGTTCACCTATGTACATCTATTGACTATGGGGAATCTAGTTGGGCTACTTGATGTTTCATTCATAAAAGACGGTAGGGCATCAATTCAGATCATTCCTGTGACACCTATCCTGGGTATCTGCCATGTTTAAGTTTTCTCCCTGGCTGACATAAGAGGAACAGAAATATGTCTCCAAGTTCCTCTTGACAGGGAGGCAGACCACAATCGCCATAGTGTATGTTCTCTGCCACCACAAACAGCAGTAGCAGAAGGCATGGTCACCTGGTGACTTCCTCTATAGCACAGTCCAGTTAGCTTAGTCTCATCCTCAGCCATAGGGCTTCTGGGCCTCCTCAACACTGCTTAGGAAGCCCCATAAAACAGCATAAAATAAGGTCATATATATGCATATCTATATATATCTTTGCCCTATTTGAGACCACTCAAATGAGAGGAAGAACTCAAAGGCTAAGTTCATCAGTTTTATTGATTTTCTTTTTATTTTTAAGCTTAAAAAAACTATTCTGTTAGCCACAAGCCTCATACTGACAGATCAGGGCCATCCTCAAAGAAGATGACCATGTCTAAGGTCATGAATGAGATTAACATAGAGAGGGGATATAGGGAGATTCTAGCTTCTGACAATCTTTAAAATGATTGGTATTTTTGTCTAAGGTACCTTCATACTACTCCCTTGTGTCCTTTCCAGATAAACTACATAGTATGGCCAGGTAGCTTGGGGCAGTGATAATGGAAATAGGATTGAGAAAGCCTACCATGTGGCTTACAATATGTGATCCTTACAAAATGGTGTTCCTCCTTGTTCAGAACCCAGGACCCCACATACCCTCCTCTTCTTATGGACCTTGACTCTACTTGAGGTTCCCTGTCCCTGTCCCTGCTTATGGGCACATATTGGGACCTTAGCACAAGCATCTTAGCTACAAATATGTGTGCCTGAATAAAGTAAATAAGGAAATCAATTATGCAAGGACCTACTAAGAACATCACAAAAAGAATAAACAATGGCTTAGCCAGGGCAGTTATCCCAGGTGATTGAGTTAAACACTGTCCATACTGGGAAGCAGAATCTTTCTATTTCTGCAAACTGGTCTTTAAACCTCTGGATGATCCCTGATCTGTTCCTCTTGAGCCATATACAACCCACCTTGTATTAAGAACCTTAGGTCCAAACTCCTCCTGTTCTGCAGGCCACTTTCCTTAAGGAGTCTAGAAAGTGCTCTATATGTATGCACAATCAACAATCTTTGGCAAATTGGGGGGAAGTCTGATCCTAGACTTTCTTTTACTCCATGCACTGGTTCATTAAGGCAATGTTGAATTGCTAACTTGCTCCTCCTTCTTATTTGCCTTAACTGATGCTTTTAAACTAGGAAGTAAGTTTGGATGCATTCTCTTAAAGAATGCTTGTCTCCTACTTGTGCAGAAACAGCTCCAGTTGACAATACTTCCTAAACTCTACCTGACACCTCCATTCTTAGCTTCATGGTCTGACTCTCTCTGTGCCAGGTGGCTTCCCTGAGATGTTCCTACCATGAAATAAAAATCTACCTCTTCCTCACATTTCAGGGGACACTTTTCTGGACATTTATAAAATGAGAATGCTCTCAGGGGAGCTTTTCTTGGCCTTCATCCAAACCTCTGCCATTTAAGTTGAGCAACAGTTCCAAATCTGCCTGCCTTTTTTTTTTCTTTTTGCCTCTTACCACCACCCCAGATCTGTCTGCCCCTTAACACTGCATATTCTTGACCTCTAAATAGGAATCAAAGGGGCCGAAGAGATAGCACAGCAGTAGGGCATTTGCCTGGCACGCAGCCAACACAGGACTGACGGTGCTTAGAATCCTGCATCCCATATAGGTCCCTGTGCCTGCCAGGAGCAATTTCTGAGCACAAAGCCAAAAGTAACCCCTGAGCGCTGCCGGGTGTGACCTCCCCAAAAAATAGGTATCAAAGCACTTGCTTTTTCAGTATTATTGTGCAAGTTACTATAAAGCATCCAGCTCCATGTAGGACACAGTTAGGTGCAGGGTAACATATTTCTATTAGTGAGTGAGTGCTTGTCTCTGATTAAAACTTCTATTTCTCGGGGCCGGGAAGGTGGCGCTAGAGGTAAGGTGTCTGCCTTGCAAACACTAGCATAGGACGGACCGCAGTTCGATTCCCGGCGTCCGATATGGTCCCCCAAGCCAGGAGCGATTTCTGAGCACATAGCCAGGAGTAACCCCTGGGCGTCAAACGGGTGTGGCCCAAAAACTAAAAACAACAACAAAAAAGAAAAGAAAAGAAAAGAAAAGGATTTAAAAAAAAAAAAAAAAAAACTTCTATTTCTCTGCTATCTACCTCCAAATTCACCAACCCTGAGCTCATATATAGGCCTCTCTCTGCCCAAGCCTGACCGACTTTTGAAAGCAGAACCCAGTTCTGCCCCTTCATACAGCCTGCCCTGCCACTCTCACTTCATTTTCTGCTTTTGGATTTTGTGACTCAGGCTTTGGTTCAGTCGTCACTGTCTCCTGTAGCTAGTTTGCCTTGAACCTGCATTTCCACTTCCACCTTTCCCATGAAACCTCTCAGAAATATCTTCCCTTTTCTTCCATTGTTTTATCACTACAGATTATGCTGCAAATTAGAGCTGGGTTCTTTCACATTTGCTTTCTCAATAGAAGATAAAATTCCCTACAAGCCACACATTTCTCCTTACTTACCTTTCATGTCACTACACTGCAGAAACTGCAGAGGAAGGATCAAGCCCAACTAACATTATGTAATAAGCTCTGTGCCAGTCTGGAGGACCTCACAAAAAAAGTAAATTAATTTATTGGTAATGATCTGAAGTGGGGTGCTTAGCTGAAACTAGAAATTAAGAGATCTTGTGTCCTAAGAAATTGCAAATTTTATACAAAATAGGTGAACAGGAAGACAGTGTTCTGTTCTTCATAAATAATCAGCAATAATAAGGCAAGAATCTTAGGAGAAATTGAATCACTCTGAAATTCATGCAAAAATTCAACCATTTCATAACAAAGGGGAAACAAAATAATGAATCACAGTAAAGACTATCCAATTAGAAATATTAAACTAGAACAGCAAATATTAAATGTGACAGAGAATAAATTGTGCCGACTTTACTGGGGATATTAGTAAAATGAATTTCTTGTGAAGATTTGTAGGTGGTTTGTTCTACCTGAATAAATACGCAGGTCCATAGAACATGCAGATCAGAAACCCACACAAGAAGAAAATGTATCAATGTGTACAAATGGGCAGAACTGGATTAGGAGATATTTGCTAAGGAGGCATTAAGTCATAGTTATTGCAATATATTTAAATTTAATTTCCTTGTGGATAAAGGGGATTCAAGAAAATAATCAGCTGAATATTGCTGGACAAGAGAGATAGTACAGGGAATAAGATACTTGGCTTGCATGTTGACTGACCCCAGTTTAATCCCTGACACTACACACAGTATCCCAAGTACCACTAGGTGTGATCCCTGAGCACAGAACCAGGAGTAATCCCTAAGCACTGCTGGGTAGATGTGGTCCAGAAATGCTCATATTTAAAATGATAAGGTAGAACAAGAGATATTTTAGGTGTAAAAATTGCTTTGAAAGATGCCTACCAAGTCTGTCAACCTCTATGTTTTAAAGAAAAAAGTAAATATATTTAAAAGGACACAGAATAATGGTTTTTAGTAGGTCAGAAAAGATGTTTAGTCAATATTAGAAGATTGGTGAACATTATTTTCTTAAATACTAAATACATCACAGATTATTGAAATATAAGCATCCTTAAGATGAAAAATGGAAATTCCAATGGGTACCTCGATGGCTACCTCTTACAGAAATTTGTATTTCAGATTATTAAATTTAGTAGAACTAGAGAAGAAAAAGTCTTGTGAAATTTATTCTAAATTTTGATCCAAATTATCTTTGAATGGACTGCAAATGTTGTGCCTTTGAAAACGATCACCTTCACCGTGTGTCAGCTGGACGTGTCAACTAGACTGGTATACGATTATAACTTCAGCTAACAACCAGCAGAAGATCATCTCCTGGCTTATGTCATGCACTCTTCTCCTGCCATAAATCTCATGGTCCCCTGAGTGCATGCTGATCCCTACATAGTGCAGATGATAAGGCATGTGCCCTGTATGCGGTTAACCCAGGTTCAGTCCCCATCATCCATCTGGTTTCCTGAACTCACTAAGAGTGATTCCAGAGCACAGAGCCAGCAGTAAGCTCTGAATACTTTCAATGTTTCCCCAAAATATACATACACATATAAATAAGTAAATAAACAAACAAAAATCTCAAAGCTTACTATAATAGGAACTCAAAAGTTTGGCCCAACAAGGCAACAAACTAGCCCTGTTAGATAGCAGGTACTGCATATGAAAATCACTGGACTGCAATCCTAACTCTCAAAATCTGTAGGTGAGTGAGAAAGTCAGAAGCCAGTAATGGAAGTAAATTGTGGTACTGTCTGGGACTATGATTAAAATAACTGTGTAAGAGGTGCTAATGATCAAGGAACAAAGTATTTACTCCGGAAAAGAGAAGTACTAAATTTTTTTCCATAAACTGAGATACATAAGCAGACTTAGATTATGGTATAAAGACCTTAGGCAAAGGAATGCTTGTATAGCAGAATGACATTATTCCACCAGAAACAGCAATGTTTAAGATCTGTGAGCAGAAATAATAGAGAGTGGAACTTGAGATGGAGAGTCCTGTATGCCAACAATTCTGATGCCCATGACCCTTACCATGAGGTACCCTTACTCATAAGGATAATGAGCAAAGAGTGAAAGTTTACAAAGGCTTGTAGCCAGTGTTCTGAAATTTCCCTCTAGTAAAACTGCTCTGGAATATTGAAGGCAGAGTCAGATAAACTAAGACTTTTTCAGATGAGATGGCTTAGAGAATATTTCCCTCCAATCATAAATAATATTTTAAAGAACAAATCATGCAATCAATCAATAGTACAGATATAAAAAGATGTGAAATTTCTAGAACAGAGTAACAATGCAGAAGGAAAAAGTTTGAAATTCACAGAAAGGAAAGAACCAGTCAGTAATATGGAAAAAATGTCTAAGCATTAATTATTTGGAAGTACATGGGAAGCAATTACAAGTCATGGATTCTGAATGTGAGCTGTAAAAGGTGGAGTGAATATTGCTCACTGATATTGGGAATGAATAATCAGGAAATCATTTGTAAAGCAACCTCCAAAAGTATTACATCATCCACCTCAGATTTCTAATATAGTTTTTTTAATTAAGTTAACTCTAGGAAAATAATTTATAATTTATAAAGCTTGTAAATCTAAGATTAATAAACTAAATATTTTATTGTAGAAAAATCTATAACAAAAGAAGAACAAATCTGACAAGTCAATATTTGACCTAGTCAATAGGTTAATATTTAAAATACTACTACTGTAGTAGATGTGTGTGATGTTTAAAAAACCAAAATTTTGCTACCTGTCAATAAATATTAAAATGAGATGTAAGATTGCATTCACAGTGTACGTTCATTAAGGCACTTGGGTATCTGTTTGTACCAATGAATAAATATTAGCTCAATATGAAAGTGAATATAAACAAAGGACTGAAAGAACAAAAGAAATATATCAAGCTATAACAAGGATTATTATCGTCACTACAATTTTTCTGCATTTATAAACCCATGATATTTTGGTACAATTATACTAACACAACCAAGAAAAGTTAGGGGAAACAAAAAACAGAAGTGATAAATAACCATGGAGCTAAAACATAAAATTTTTATAGAAGACAAGATTTACTCTAAAATTTCACAGAGGCTGGCTAAGTTATGGATTTAGTTTCCCCAGAGGTGCAAAAAAATAGATTTAAAACTGCTCAAGGAACATTGCTGAAGACTGCAAGAGAATTTAGCTGGAGGATTTAGCCTGAGGGTAGGGGTAAGAGCAAGCCTCCTTGTGACAAACTATGCGGGCACTGAAGCACCACCATATGATTCAGTGAGAGGAATCACGCTTCCCTTTTGCACCAAGATGCTGCCATGTGTCATCTCATGTGCCTCAGAAATGCCCCGTTAGGTGACTCACTTACACAAAAATGACACGCTAGAGAGGCCCTAGGGCACGACTCTCATTCTTCAAGAAGAGGAATCCAAGAGAAAGGCCATAAACCAGAGTGTCTCATCCTCTCCACTTCATGAACAATCGCGTGGTTTGTCTGACAGGTTCTGTTCAGGCTGGATCGTTGGCTCCTGAGTGCAATGCTCTGGAACAAGCCACATTTCAAGCTTCAGAATAGTTTTCAGCCGCCAGATGCCAGGCTTATAAGAGCCCTTTCCACCTTCCCATTCCCTGGCTGTCTGCGTGAAGTGAGCATTGCAGTTCTGACTTTGCTAATTGCTAAGATTCCTGGGACACTTCAAAAATAAATGTGCTTTCAGTTGCACACTAAACTAAAATTAGTTTGATGTAGCCAGGACTCTACAGAATCTACTCATCTCTATACCAGCATCCTCTCAGATACATGAGGTATGTTTGAATAGGCCATGTCAGTTTCTAGAAGATTGTGACATTAGAGTCCCTTAGCCAACAAGAAAGATTCCTTTCTTTTTCAGTTTATGAGGATGCGGTCAGTTCTGCCTCTCTTCCCTGTTCCTCATTCTGGCCTTGAGGCTGACGGAGACCTTTTCCCAGACCATGTTCTTCTCACAGAGGCAAGTCAATGACCATAGCAGTGGGGCCCTCAAGGTTTTTGCCTGATCTTGGACATAGTTCAGACTTAGGAAACTTAGTACTAGGAAACTCAAATTAGTATTGTGCACATAATTCATTTTCTAACACAACCTAATGGGCCCAATGGGCAAAGGAGTTATAAGTGGGAGACAACAATGTAATACTCCATCAAGAAGTCCAGGAGATATCTGAGAGCAATATAACAAGCCTCCATATCAAGGTTCTAAGTTTGTGACCAATTACAGCATTTCCATATGTCATGGTTGGACTTCTGAAATTCTTTTCACTAGTCTCCAAATCATATCCTATCCCTAATACACACACACACACACACACACACACACACACACACACACACACACACACACTGCAGCCAACTCTAAAACTTCCAGTGACTAAGTTTCATTTTACAGGGTTTGTAGATTTTTATTTTTGGTGTTTCATTTTATTTTCTATTAATTTACTTTATTTCTGGCTCTTTATTTGCTATTATTTTATTTATTTTTAATAAACTCAAAATGGGTTTGTTATACTGGCAAGTTTTTTTATTTTTTAATAAATTATTTTATTTTTTAATAAATTATAACACCATGATTACAATGTTTGTAGTTGGGTTTCAGTCATAAACAGAATACCCTCCTTCATCAGTGCAATTCTCTTTCTCTGCATGTACATGATTCTTAGTTACCAGATTTACTTTTGGATCCAGAATAAATATCTTTTCTTTGAGAGCATGGGGGGAACCTCCTAGTGATTTTAGGCCAACCAGGAAAAAAATGGCTCAATGCTATACTCCCAGAATGTAAGCTTCCTTGGTTTTGCTTGTTTTGTTTTTTGGCTTCCTTACCCACTCAGCTGTTTCTCTGAGGGGAGGGTTTGCTACATCTGTCTTCTCTAATCTTTCCCTCTGAGCCTATGTACTCTCTGGCCCCAGACTTCTATGCTTGCAAATGAGGTAAGTCATACTATAAAGTAGCTTGATGTGAAAATTTCTTCTACTCTGAAATAAAAATTAACATATATCCACCCCATTTGGTAAGATTACCTAATCCATTACATTGCTTATTTATGCTGCATATACACTTTTATATATGCTGCACTCTATTGCATCTTTTTCACTTGGCTAGGAACTATTCACAGATTCTCATTCCAGAGCCTTCTCAACTAATGATACTTTTGAACCATCTAACGCCCTATGATTTGAAGCTACATTTTCTCAAATTTTGTAGAACCAGGATGGCATATTAACTGTAGATTTTCAGCTTCTTCAAACACCAATGACTTCTTACAAGGAATCTACTCCCTATTTGAGTTCTTTCTCTTAAATGCAAAATACCTTCTTTTTTTGTTAATTTTGGAATTAGAGCTGATAGAGCCAATAAAGCCAAGGAGTCACAGAGTCTGGATTTCTAGTACTAGGAAACTCAAATCTAAAATCTTACTTGAAGATCCAGGAACTATGGTCTTACTCACTTCTGCCATTCCATCTGAGTAGCATTATTAAATGTAACAATGAATAACACTAACCAGTATACTCTTAGTCATATTTCTATGCTCACGATGTCTAAGTGGCCACATTTTCAACATGCCTATGACACATTTCTATTACAATTAAAAGCCACATTGTTGGTTTTTTTTTATTTAGCCATCAATTTCTTGATTAGGATGAGAAGCTTCCTGATTCTCTAAATATTTATTTATTATTAAATATTTATTTCAGAGTGTATGTCTTAAATCTTGAAAATATCTGGTCCTTCCAAGGACATTTATTGCTTACTATACTATGAGTTTTGTTAATGGGAGCATTCAACTTACCTGCTTCTTCATATACTAGCACTTTAAGTAAAAGTTTAACAATCAAGAAAGATCCTCCATGTTTTCTTTTATCTACCCACTCCAAAAAGGCATCACAAGTCCAGAGCTGTGGATAACCATCTCTAACCCCATGTCATCTGATGGTGTCCTGCCCATCTCCACTGTCCTCTTCTACATTCTGAGATAATTGTAAATGCTGCTTTAATTCCATTTCTTTTGGCCTGGTCCTTCATTTTGAAACACACCATGAGTTTAAAATTTTCACCAAGTTTTCTTATGCTGGTTCTGAGAAACATGGAGTTTTCTCAACCTGATCAATGCATCACTCCTACTTAGCGTGGAGGTTTTTCCTTCCAAACTTTATCTGTAAATTTAGATTTTAAGACATGGGGACAGATAGGTGATTCATGGGACTGGGGTATATTTTTGCATGCAAGCGTTCTGAATTTGATGCCCCAGAACTGCTGGGAGCAACTCCAGAGTATCAATGAGAGTTGTTTAAAACCAAACAGAAGATTCTAAACTTTATTCTACCCTCTAATTTGGAGTGAGGTCTTTGATTCTTTTTATGTTCATTTCATGACCTAAATTTTGTGCAATAATTTGACTTAAATGATATCTCTAGTTCCTGGATGTAAGCTATCCTGCCCTGTAGACTCATTCATATTGGTGGTAAAAATGCTCTGAGGTTTTAAAATAAAGAAATGAAAGGATGACCTCAGTGGTGACTGGCACTGTCAAACAACATTTCGCATATATAAACCCAAGCGATACTATGCATACGTGTATGCATAGAATGAAAGATAATATTTACCTGATAAATTATTTGAGAAGCTTTGCTTTAGACTAGTTCTAACCTGCATTCAAAATAGCCAAGGTGATTTTATGATTTGGAATCCATGAAAAATTAACTAATTTCTGCCCTTCCTCTTAGATGGCCCCATCATTTATGCAGCATACCTAAAGATGGAGCACAGCGATGAGAATATTAAATTCTGGATGGCATGTGAAAATTATAAGAAAATTGATTCCAGGTGGAGCCGAATTTCGAAGGCAAAGAAGCTTTATAAGATCTATATCCAGCCACAGTCCCCTCGAGAGGTAACCATGTGTGACAATGATGGAAAAGGGGACTTACTTCAAGTTTCCTGGGCTAGCCCCACTGTGAATGAAATACACCCATGTGCCAAGCTCTCTCACTCCACTAGCTTTGGTAATGCTGATAATGCTAAAATTCAACCAAACTCAGCTTACTTGACAAAATAGATTTTTTTTTTTTGGTTTTTGGGTCACACCCAGCAGTGCTCAGGGGTTATTCCTGGCTCCAGGCTCAGAAATTGCTCCTGGCAGGCACGGGGGACCATATGGGGCGCCGGGATTCGAACCAATGACCTCCTGCATGAAAGGCAAATGCCTTACCTTCATGCTATCTCTCCGGCCCCAACAAAATAGATTTTGTTCTATTTGAATTTAACTGTCTTCTTTAGTGTCCCACTACATGATATGATTAATTCAGAATTCAGATGATGGCAGCAGCTTCCAATAACTCTTCTCATTAAACTATCTTAATTCCCAACCATTGTTTTTGTTTGTTTGTTTTTTAATGAAAGAGTTGCTGGAGAGGCCAAGGCATAGTACGATGGGTAAGATTCTTGCTTTGCATATGCTTGACCCGGGTTCAAGCCCCAGCACTACATAGTTCCTGGAGGTTGGCCAGGTGCATTCTTGGAGGCCCCTAAAACCAATAGGCATGACCTAGGTAATCCTGGAACCTGAATGTCCTCAATATGAACCACTGTTTGGTGAGAATTGTTAGGAAGAACCCCTAGAACTTTCAAGCATTTAAGAGCCACCCTCTCCCTAATAAAGAAGTGCTGGAAAGTCCTCTGCTAGAAAAAACTAGGATTCTGCATACAGGCATGTTGGCATCCTCAAAGTGCTGGGCAGTTGTGCCACCACAACAGCAAACATTCAGGCTGCCATCACTGTCCATCACTCATGATAACCTACTAAAAATAACCATGAGTGAAGCAGGCCCTGTGGGAGATCTCATACATGACAGACAGACAAGAAGAAAAATTCCAGGTTAAGTACATATGACCAGATGATGGCAAATGCAATTCTGTAAGTGGAGTCAGTCACATGTCGCTGACATGGGCTTCAAATGTCTGATCTGGAAAATTCCTGGTTTGTTTAAATAATCATCTTCTTCCCTATATTTTTCCACTTCCCTTCACTTTCTTCCTATTTCTGAGTCTATATATATTCAATTAAATCAACATTTATGACCATTAAGGAGGCTAAAGTTTTAAATAGCACCAACTTCCCTTTTCCTTTAAGCTACCTGAATCTCCTAAACTTCCTTTTCTGTTGGACTACTGAAAACCACTTGCATCCTCCTTAGTAAACAGTGGGTTTCTGACACTTCCCTAGGCTTGAGTTAATCAGTGATGTGGAGAAGGATGTTTCATTTCAAAGAAACAAAGAATTTGGTATGGAGAGATGTTTGGAAGGGTGCTTGCCCTGCAAGAAACTGACTGGGGTTCAATCTCCAGCAATCTATATGGTTCCCTAGCTATCTATGAAATGCTACGCTGTTTCACAGTGGTGGGATAAATTACACATTTATGTCTTATATTTATATTTTTAGCTACATATATTTATAGTGCATCTATATCTTCATTTTTCAGATTAACATTGACAGCTCGACAAGAGAAACAGTTACCAAGAATATTCAAGCAGCCACTCAAATGTGTTTTGAAGAGGCTCAAAAAATAGTGTATATGCACATGGAGAGGGATTCCTATCCCAGGTTTCTGAAGTCAGAAATGTACCAGAAACTTCTGAAGAATATTCAGTCCAACAACAGTTCCTGACTACCATTTCAAGATTTAATAGGGGGACTAGGATGATAGTACACTGGGTATAGTGTTTGTCTTGCATATGGCTGACACCGGTTCAGTCCCTGGCATCTCATATGGTCCCTTAAGCACCAACAGGAGTGATTCCTTCGTGAAAATTCAGGAGCTATTCCTAAGCATTGCTAGGTGTGACCAACAAACAAAAAACAAAAGTAATTTAAAATCAATGATGGACAATTGAAAGTATTGCTTTGATCTTTTAATTAAAAATATATGTGGGGAGACATGGGAAAAACCATAGATAATATTAATTGTGGAGCACATATTTGGTCATTTTATAAGTAAGAAAAAGGAAAATCCTCATAACAACAGAATTATAAAGCTTTACTGTTATAAGCAACTAAATGATATGGTATTTTTTGTTTGTTTGCTTTAAATCTTGCTGTTATAATGCACAGCTCACAAAATACAAATTATATGTTATATATAGATATTTATAGACAGTGTGGAAATTTTCTTTAATTAGTAGAGAAAATTGGGTCCCATAAATCAATTGTATTATACATAATAGTGTGGAAGCTATGTTATTAATAACTATCATATAAATTTTCTATTATTTTTATTAAAATTGTTTATTATATCTTTACATAAAGAATTTCTCATGAATTTAAGCTAGTAAAAACATAAGAAATTTGTTTGTTCCATATTGCTGTAAGGGTAGAAATCTTGGTACATATACTTTAAGGATTTATTTCTTACAATGTGACTTCATCATGAATCTGATAATCAACCCAAATATAAACACTAAACACTTATAATATGCTTCTTTTTTTTTTTTTGGTTTTTTGGGCCACACCCGTTTGACGCTCAGGGGTTACTCCTGGCTAAGTGCTCAGAAATTGCTCCTGGCTTGGGGGGACCATATGGGACGCTGGGGAATTGAACCGCCGGTCCTTCCTTGGCTAGCGCTTGCAAGGCAGACACCTTACCTCTAGCGCCACCTCACTGGCCCCAACACTTATAATATGCTTTCTTAAGGGCACAGTAAAATCATTTTTCTATTAAAATACTTTAGTTTTATTATCACAGTAGTGTTGCAAAATTTGTCACAAGAATCAAGAAAGAAATTTTGTATTTCCCTACTTTATTCAGCCTATAGCATAAAACACATGTCCCACAAAAATGAATTTCCTCTTTTCAATATTTAAAAAAAAGTACCTGCATAAGTAATAGTATTTTTTCAAAGATTAACTATAGGAAAATTTTATTTAATATTTTTTACTATAAAAATACATTGCAGGTCTGGAACAATACTACAGTGGGCAGAGTGATTGCCTTGCATAAGGCTAATCTGGGTTCAATCCTTGGCACCCCATATGGTATTCCAAGTCCTGACAAGAGTGATCCCTGAATGCAGAGTCAGGATTAAGCAGCCCTCAGCACTGTCAGGTACAGTCTTCCAAAAAACAAACAAAATTTTCAGGCCATAAAGAAAGCATGGAATGGAAAGTGTTTGTCTTACATGCAGTCTTTCTCTAATTCAAATATTCCAAACACCAACACATAGCCCCAAACCATTGCCAGAGGTTTCTCCTGAACACAGTTTATTCTTTGAGTACAAACTGTTGGGGCCCAACCTATCCCCACTGCAAAAAAGGAGAAAAAAATTATAACACATTATTGGAATTAAATTGAATCACTATTTTTAAATGTTTATATACCTGTAATCTATGACATTAAAATGCACATTAACTGGAATGTTTCTTATATGGCAATATATGTTAAGAACTCTAAATAAATATGTAAGACTTTATTCTTGAGTAATTTTGTGCAAGAGAATACTTTTACTGAAAAGTTTAGAGATGATTAATACATACTATCGTCCAAGGACCATAACCTTTTATGTCCAAGGATCATAAGGACATAAGCATCATCCAAAGACCATATGAAACTATTATCTTAAAAATTAGTCTGACATTCAATAAAACATTTAATTGCAATGTTACAGTTACTCAAGTGCCTGAGAAATCTAATTTAGGTCCAGACTAATGATTTCCCAGTCATAAATGTACTTTTTTCCCAACCCTAGGGTTTGCTGTAAAATTATTACCAAAGTGTCAAATTTTATCAGGTACACTTGGCTTTCTCTTAAAAATACCAATATTATAAACAGGAGATACAATACAGGGGTTAAGCATTTGCTGTGAATGTGGATGGCCCAGATTCAATCCCTGGCCAGCATGTGGTCCCCAAACAATTCCAAGAATAATAACTCTGGATCACAGAGCCAAGAGTAACTGAAAAACAATTGACCCAAACACCTCCCATCAAAAAATAATACTGGGACCAGAAGCTAGTACAGCAGTTAGGATAAAGGGCAGGCCCCTAAGCACTGCTCGATGTAGCTCCCCACTACAAAGAAAGCAATATTGCATGTATATGTATATATTTTTATACATTACATATACATATATATGCAATAGAATTCTATTCATGTAAAAGAAATTGTGGAACTAGAGCAATAATAGCACAGTGAGTAGAGAATTTACTTTCCATGCAGCCAACCTAGATTCAATCAGCCTGCCAGGAGTAATTTCTGAGCACAGAGTGAGAAGTAACCCCTGAATGCCACCAGGTGTGCCTCCCAAAAAAAAAAAACTCACAAAAATATTAAATTGTGTCCTTTGGGATAAATTGTATGGAGCTTGGAGTGATAATGCTAAGTGATTTAAAATAAAACATAGTCATTCCAAGGTTTCACTCAGGTGAAACAGGAATTACTAAAATAAGTACATGGACCAGAAAACACTAACTCATTTCAGTAGCTAACCAATATGGTGGTTACCCACGAGAAAGGGAAAGGGTGTGGAAAAGTAGCAGAGGTGGCATGGAACAATGGTCATGGGATTGGTGACAATTACACATGTTAAATGCAAAACAAACTGTTTATGATCAAAGCCCTCTATCTGCTATCATCTAGTTCTAATATCTACTACTTCCAACATTACTTGCTTCTTTTATTGCCTAATGATGGTGATTGTTGAAGGAATTATTCTTTAAAATAAATCTGTCCCTTTTATTAGGGAGAAAATAATTAATGCATTAATCATGGGATATTGAAAAACATTCAAGATGAGATGCACTCATTTCTCCTTCCTGGTTGTGTAGATGAAGAAACAGATCTACTAGCACCAAAGGTGCAAAGATATTAATTGAGTGAAGAAGCACTGACCCATTGTACCTTAATTCATGGCTCTTTGTTTCCTGCCATCATATGGAACCTTGTATGCAAAATGAGGTAAAATTTCTATAAAAGTAGAGGAGAGGAACTGTACAGAGCAATTGACTATCTGAACAAAACTGAAACTGTTAGATTTATCTTGTACTGCAGAACAAATATTAATTCGTTAGAGAAAGAAATAAGTAGTTAAGATGGCTGACTGTTTTGACTCAATTTATTAGTTATATTGGTTCAATCAGGGACTTGCTAATTCAGCATAATTTAAATGATGAGGCCCCAAGATATATTGAAACTGCTCAACCAAGTGTTGAGTCATGCATGTATAGCCTTTCCAGATTGCCTAGAAACAATCTCATTCTCTTTGTGAAGAGATGATTTATTTAGTTTTTTTTTTTTAAATGAGGCTACACCCAGTGGTATTTAGGGGACCATGTGTGGTGTTAGGGATCAAATTGGGTAAGCTCCATGGAAGGGAGCCAAGCACCTTGACCCCTGTACTATTTATGCAGCCTAAAGAGATAATTCAAAACATGTGTATATACTTCTTTTTATGATTTATTTTGGTTTCAGATCATAACAGTTATTAAGGTAAGGGAAGTCTCCCAAGCAGTGATCACGAAGTCCAGGGACTGGCTCCAACAACTCTTGGCCAACTTGTCTGTTGATCCAAAGCAAGCGGAGGGTGCAATGCTGCTCTCCAGGGTCACACCAGCAAAGCGTAGGAGCCTCCAGAGAGCTGCAGTAGGCTATCAGAGAACTGTGTAGATATGGGAATAGAACTCTGGCTCTGTGTTCAGGGATCACACATGGTAGTGCTTAGGGAACCATATGAGGTACTGGGATATGAGCCAAGATGTCCACTACAGTCACATGCTAGCCAAGTGCCTTCACCTATGTTCTTGTTCTCCAGTCCTACCATTGTTTTATTTTTATCCTTTTGACTGGTGTTTAGGATGCCATATTTTTACTTAGCATGAATAGTGTGTCTATGGGCAAAGGGATGAAATTAAACTTTAGAATTTAGTGTTTTCATGCCTCTAGGGATATTTTTATTAACAAATATTTTATTGTTAGAAACCATAAAGTTATATTTGTAAAATTATTATAAGAACTTTGTTGCTGTTAACACATGTTACATGGGTTTTTTTTATCCTTAGTACTTTACATTAATAAGTTAAAAAGCACTGTTAACATTTTAATTGGCCCAGTTCTGGTCAGAACCATACTATGTTGTTGATTTGGTTTTCTTTTTTGTTTCCTTGTTTCCAAATATAGATTTTTCAAACTCTTGGAGTTGTAAGATAGCCTTTATTGTCTCTGCATAAAAATAAAATTATCATCTCCAAAAGAATATAGTGTCAGAGAGTTGTATAATTCAGATCCAAGTATCTTGGCAGAGATGAACACTTTCCTATTTATAATTCATCAATCACTCCACAGTTTCACCAACTATAAAGAGCTTTTTTTTTTTTACCAATTTTAGAATAAATATACAGAAAAGGAAATACATCTTTTTTCACAATCATAATAGGGTGTGATTTAAAAAATAAAAAAGCAAAAGATATTACAACCCCAAAATATCCTTCCTATATTGAAGGCCTAGAATAACTAGAGTTCACTAGACACTGAGAATATGGAAAGTTGGGGATCAGCGGGAATCAAATTGCTTATTAAAATATCACTATGCTATTCAAAAAAGCACCAAAAGATGAATGTGAGAACTTGATTAAAAGCAGGTGTTCTCAATTTTTCAGTTAAAAAATAAAACAAAAATGTCTATAAAAAATAGAAACAAATACTAAATTTCTTTACACATCATATCTGGATAAGAATTCCTCTAATAAAAATCAAGTTAGCTTTTTAAAAAGAAGTCAAACAAAAAAAGTAGAAAACAAGGAAGTGAAGATAAAAATATGAGTTAGGTGAAGTTTCAACTTTCAAAGATTTGTAACCAAATAAATACAAAAAAAGGCCGACATTAACAAATAAATAGAGAAATTTGGAATTATAACAGAAAGTAGCCACTCTACACTGCAGATTTGAGAAGCTGTAGGTGACGGATATTGGGGAGGGTGGGGGGGTCACACCCGGTGGTGCTCAGGAATTAATCCTGGCTCTGCGTGCAGAAATCACCCCTGGCAGGCTCTGGGAACCAACCATATGGGATGCAGGAATCAAACCATCGTATGTCCTGAATTGGCTGAGTGCAAGGCAAACACCCTACTGCTGTACTATCTCTCTGGCCCCATTACGGATATTTAAGATGAGTCTTGAAGACTCTGCACCCACACCTTTACATCTGCTGCCATACAAATAGCCCAACTTCACTGCTTCATGACCAATCTTGGAATAAATGACAAATGATAAAACTCGCAGGTACACCTATTTTTCAGGCTGAAAATTCTGGGGTTTTTCAGAATGGGAAAGAATATTATTCCTCTCTACTACATACACTAAACCCTACTGTACTGTACAACTAGGAGACCTAGCAGCCAAACGCACTGCCATGTTAACAGCTCAAATTCATTGCTTCATGACTAATTTCTGCAGAGGTATCAAGCCAATAAACTTCCCAGATACACAGATCCTGGAGCTTCTGGCCACATGACAACTCCACACTACTGACAGTAGGAGCACAGCAAATTAGACTAAAAGAAAGCATAAAAGCCAAGTAAGCTCAATAAGCAAAAACAATAACACAGAAGGCTCAAATAGCAACAAATGGCTCCGTAAATCCACAATGACCTTAATAACCTCAATGTGAACTATAATTTTCACATACATCTTTTACTGAACTATATTTTGTTAACTCCACTTACCACTTTATTGTAACACGTAATATAAAATAAATAGTTTTGTGCCTTCCAAAGAGGTTGAGCAGAAAACTGGGGACAATGGTGGAGGGAAGGTCACAATGGTCGTGTGATTGGTATTAGAACATTGATAATACTTATAATAAAGAGACTCAGTGATAAGATGCAAGCATATGGGACTTGAATTAAAACCAGTCTCCAGGGAATCTCTGTGACTACAAAACCACAGGTGTTCGGAGAGAGTATGTAACTTTAGAAACCAAGAGTTTACAAGAATCAAGTGGCGTTTTTAAAGCAGCAGTGAAGATAGAAGAGAAAATCTAAATGCAATATATGAAGGACACTTGAAAGAGCAGCAGAAGTGGCAGCTGAGTGGAAGAACAGTCTCAGGTGTCAAACAGGGAGGAAGGAAAAAAGAAGCCCCTTGCAGAGGAAGCTGGAAGAGTAACTAAGTAGCTTTGGGGATATAAATACCCTTCAGTGGAGGGTTCCCAGTCTTAATAAGGAAAGGAAATTTTCAATAGTAAAAGGAATATGCCAGATCTATAAACATATACACTTTGAAGCAGATACTTAAAAAGGAGTGGGCTAGGAAAGAGGTGGGGAAATCCACAGAATAATTAGACTCCTTAACAAGACTATGGCTTCTCTTGGGTTTCTGACTATTATATCACTTAGCACATTATTCTTAGATTCAGCAGCCCTTGTAGCTGAATTTTTCCTCACAAGGCTTCCACTAGCATGAAGGACAAGTAATGATGGTTTGGAGTAAATATAGTCTGATTTTAGGCGGTAGAGCCATCTCATCACACCCCATTCCCTTGGTGATTCACACACGTTACTTCTCAAAATGACAAAATCTAAAAGTGGCAAGTGTGTTTTATGTCCCCATGTGGCAGTTTGTTTTTAGAGTTGCCACCACTGAATGTTATTATTAGCTTAAAAGATTTGATGCAAAACGTCATCCATGCTTATTCTTCAAGATGAGAGAAAGAAATAGAAGGAATCTGAGGATCTGTTTTCAAGAAAATAAAATAACTTGGACTCTGCAAGGTGCTGGGCATGTTGATGGTCATTTTGTATTTCTCACCTCATTGAAGCTTCACAATGTCAATAACAACACTTTAACCTGGAAAATGAAAACATTTCAAATCTCAGTCAATGGCCCAGAATTTAACCCAGGAACAAAATAAAGAGAGTGCCCATCCTGAATCCCAACCTTGTCCTATAAATCATATAAAACTTTGCTTATTAAAAACAAATTCCAACTTTCTTTATCATATAATTTAAGTCATCTTGACATTGAGGAGTTTCTTGTGGTTGAATTTCCTGATAAATATGAAGAAAGCTTCTGTGCCCATTCAAATGACATAGACGAATGTTTGCAGCTATCACCCTGAAGATTTGCAAGTGAATGCACTCTTGCAAGATAAGCATAGGTCTTCACAGGTACATGAAAACGGCACATGATGAAAAGAAAATCATAAGTTGTGCCTTTTGAGATATAATGAATGAAACTTGAGGTGGTTATGTTAAGAGAAATAGGAAAAATTAAAGACAGTATGATTTCATCCCATGTGAAATGTGGATAAGTAAACAAAAAGCGGGGGCAAAGAGATAGCATAGAGGTAAGGCATTTGCCTTGCATTCAGAAGGTCGGTGATTCAAATTCCGGCATCCCATATGGTCCCCTGAGCCTGCCAGGAGCGATTTCTGAGTGTAGAGCCAGGAGTAGCCCCTGAGCGCTGCTGGGTGTAACCCAAAAAAAAACAAAAAATAAAGGATGGGGAACCAACAAAATTTGTCTCTAAAACTTGGTACAAAATCACAGTGTTTAATAGAGAGAACTAGGCTGGGTGGAATAGCTAGAGATATCTCTTTGGCAGTGGTAAGGCGAGATAGATTTCTTGGGATGGATGCACCAGTTCCTATGCACAGAGGTGCTAAGCTGTGCACCTTAAATCCTATCTTATAGACTAAGACTAAATCATTAAAAAGTCAAAAAGAACTAAAATAGGAAGAGAAAGACTGTACAGAGGTTAAGGCACTGGCCTTGCACATGGCCAATCACAGGTGATCTCCAGCGCTGCATGTGGTATTCTGAGTACTGCCAAGGGACCCCTGAGCCCAGAGTCAATAGCATACACTGAGCTTGCATTCACCAAAAAAATAATAAAAATAAAATAAATGAATAAATTAATCAATTTGGAAGTAAATCATAAAATTTAATTTTAATTATATCTCTTCTATTGTGTTTAGTAATCTGTGTCCGTAGTCATGGAATTGATCAAATAAATTGAATTTTCTGATCTGAATTGCAGCTAATATAATAGAAGACTTTCAGAAATCTTCAAGGTCTCTCCTGCTTGCTTGACTAGTCAAAAGTAGTCTCTTAAATGAGGGGTCATTAATCATTCATCTCTTAAGTCTCCATCTCTGACCTGAACTCTAGACCAGAACTGAAAAATGCTATTATATTTCAGAGTCACAGTAACTCTAAAAGCTATTCCTAAATTCCTTTCTCAGAGAAAAAAATTTTGAAGTCAAAAGCCTAACAAATAATAAAGCTTAACAATAATCCAAGCCAGCTCTTTCCCATTTCAAAATTAATTCTTTTCCTCCAACTTGCATTGCCTCTCATATAAATACCAACTCACATTAGCAATTCCAGAATTCTTCATCTGGTCATGCTCAGTAAACCAAGCTTTCATTTTAGTGCAAGGATTCAAGGATATGATGCTGCTCTGGCACTGCAGAGCTGAAGAGTCCCCAAGCCCATACCTGATGGTATCTGGAACACCATGTAGGGTGCTGAGGATCAAAGCTTTGAATCCTTGGGTAAAACAGCGACTCTCTTCCACCTCTGAATGCTGACTACAAACATTATTAATACATTGACAATAAATCACATGCTCTGTTGTCTTAGTCTTTCTCCTTCTAAAACTACTTGAGGTGATTTATATATATTAAATATATTTACACATTTAAAAATATTTTACCTTGAAACTAGGTTACAAATTTTGGAGTAAATTATGTTTTGCACATTTCTGTCAAACCAAAAATTCTATTAGTGATTTACAATGAGAAAATGCTAAATGCACACAATAAGGTAGTTTATCCCTCAGAAATGATAATAAAAACGAGTTGCAGTGCCCATCTTTGTATGTGGATTATCTTTTTTTTTGGGGGGGATAGATGTGTGAGAGGTTTGGGTCATACTAGTCAGTACTCAGCGACTGATAAGCACAGACTGAAGAATCATGTAAGGTCAGGGATCAGGATCACGTAAGGCAATTGCCTGAACCTAGTCAGTAGATTCTCTCTTTAAATGCTCACAATAAACTCACAAATTTAGTTCTAATGTTACCATGACTGGATAGAAAATAAAACTGATACCTTCAAAGTGTTCTTTTGGTTTATATTTTTTGTTTGTTTTGATTTTGGAGCCACACCTAGGCAAATCTGGGGACCATATAAGGTGCTGGAGCTCAAACAAGACAAGCACACTCCCTACTATAATACCTATCTAACTGACAGAATTTTATTCTAGGTCTCATAACTATGAGTAGGAAGAAAGTAAAAACAAAACTTAGTTTTCTCCTCAGCAACATTAGATACTTTTGTGAAACCCTCTCCCACTGAGCTCTGGAGATTGGCTCAGCAACAACTCCCAACAAAGAAAGTGTGTCTGATGTCAAGTGCTCATCTCAGGATATGCTGCCCAGACCAGGAGCTTTTGGAAGCCACAAGTATCACACCCTCTGGTGCCTTGGAGACCATGAGAAACTGAACTTAGGAACTTACAAACATGAGCTCTTTCTTAGCATCTCTTATATTTGTAGGACAGTCCACTAATCTCACATTCTTGGGCAGACAATATTACTGAATTTCTTTTTTAAGCAAGAGCATAATCTTTAAAGTTTCCATGGAGCATCTATACCACCAGGGAGTAATGAAAAAGTCCTCTCTACACAGAAACATGCTCTGGTAAGCTATGGGTGGTGTTAGCATTGTTTCAAGTCTTTAGGTATAATCCAAAAAAGCAATTTGGCGGTTAAAAGTACATGGCAAGGCTAGGGAAATAGTTTAAAGAGCTGGAGCACATGCTTCGCATGCTGGAGCTCCAAATTTGAGTCCTTATGATGCAAGATTCTCAACATACACACAAACATGCACATATAAATACACACACTAATCCATAAGAGTTTCTGGGTGTGGGAAAGGATATAGTTCATGGATCAGGGACATATGCTTTGTGTGCATTAGGCTCCAAGTTTGATGCCCAGCGTTTCATGGCCCCCATTACCACAACAATCAAAATCATCAGGTTTGGCTCTAGGATCTCACAAGCACACTGGAGTCAAGTTGCCCTGTATCATGGATAGAGCATGTAACTATATAATAGCAGAGTCCAGAATCACAGAAAGTGACCCCCTGGTCCCTCTACACTGTTTGGTAGCTTCCACAAACATTAAAGAAAAAGTACATGAGATAAAACAATTACTGTCATTAAATTACTGTGAGAGAGGATTATTTATTTGAAAATGCAATAAAACTCTTAATAGATTCTGGAATTACTGAAAACATCTCCATGATAAGCATAACTAATCAAAATAAATGCAGAATTAAAAGTACATACAGTACTGTCTGCCTTGGTTATTGCTTCTGGAAGACAAAGAAATCTCACAAATACTGATAGTACAACATGTCTGAGGAATTATAAACAGGGTGGTTAATAAGACATTTTAAGTAATTATGTCCCAAAAATGAATTCTTAGATTTTTCTCCAAAAGTTCTTCTTTCCTAAACTTCCTCTCCTCAGGAACTTCCATTGTCGCTGGGGATTCTATAATTTTTCCATTAGAACTCCTCTGCTTTTTAAGACCTTCTCTGCTTAAGAACTCTAATTCTGCTTTCTTTGCTTTAGTACCCTTTCCAACATCCAATTTTAACCCCACCATGTTTTCCCTAAGTCCTCCATGACTACTCTAGGCAACATCATTTCTTACTCAGCTCTGAGTACTAATGTTCACAGTACCTTTTATCAATTTGATGTGTGAGGCATAGAAACTGAGATATTGATCCTAGGAATCTTTCTGGCTATATATATGTCACATAAAATGCCTCAGCTACTCTAATTCCCTCTTTTGAAATCTGTCTAAAATCCTATTGTGACTCTGGTTCGTGGCAAGGATTGTGGCTTTTCCCTTGAGTATTGTTTAAATCACTTGAGAGTTATGAAGAGTGATATAACTTGACACATTTCCAAATAAACACTCATCATCTTTACTCCTTTACCTACTCCAGCCTGTTCTCACATCAAGCCTGGACTACTGGGCTATTTCATTCAATTCCTAGCATCAGATCTTTCAGGTTTACCTACTCCACTCCTGAGTTTGCCAACACAATTCAGACATAATTCCCAAGTGATTTAAAATATACTCAAGGGAAAAGCCACAATCCTTGCCATGAACTTTAGGAGCTCCAACTCTATTCAATTTTATATCTTCCCCTTCTCCTTTGTCACAAGTACCAATAATTGTTCTTTACCTTCACCAGATACTGGGCCTTCTTTCCCTTCTCATAATCTTTCTTTTTCTTCTCCCTTAACCTTGTGAACATTCACCTATATCCTGTGCCCAAAATACTCTTAGTTCAGGTCCCTGCAGAATACCTATGGTCATTATCATATTATCCATAGAAAGTAAAATTACCATTATAAAAGAGAAAAGTCAATTTTCCTTTTACCTTTTACCTTTCTAGGTTCGTCATGAAGATGCCTTCTTTCATAAGGGACAGATTCACTAAAGTAAAGAAAATTTCATTTTATATGTTTGGAGACTTTGCAATATGAAACTCAAATGAGTATTGAAAGTAGAGATGGAAAGAAGAGTTGAGAACCCTCCCACACACTGCCCAGCATTGTCCAGCAATGTTTGGCTTAGCTGTAAGGGCCAAACCTACCAGTGTGATGATGCTGAAGAACACCGGGGAAAGTTTGGCAATGCTTGAGTTACCAGGGTCACACCCAGCAGTGCTCTGGGACCATCTGGCTCTGAGGATTCAACTTAAAATCATACAAGGTATAAGCTCCAGCCCTTTAAGCTATCTCTCTGGCCCAAGATGGCAGTTCTTTTTTTGGTATTTTGGTTTTATTTTAATAAAAAAAACATATGACATTGGTAAGGAACTGACAAGACAAAGGAACTGCTGAAGTTTGTTATCCAATGAGACAAAAATATTTGTTTACATGGCCACCTTAACCTTAAACTCCATCTCTAAGGATATGGTTCTACTTCCTGGAAAAGTACCTTCCACATGGGAAATTTATTTTTAATTTTAGCAGACTAATGAGACTTTGAATGCCTTCTTGAACCAGCTGTTTAATAAGCAACTCTGATTCAAAATAATCTATATGTCAAAGTAGCATATTTGAGTGCCGTGCCCTGAATTTCATCAGTCGTGACTTGAACCTCATCAGACACCACTTTTTTCTATTCCCCTGAAAGTTCTTATATTATTCCTTTTAATTCTTCATAACTGTTACTCCCTAACATTTTTTATACATAATACTGTTAGATGCAAAGTCCCCAAGAACAATCATTTGATTGAAATTGGGAAAGTATATGTTTATTTGAGGATGTATTATATTGGCGATTAAAACTAAGAAAATATTTTAAATTTTCATAGTTTCCATAGTTCTAAAATTTCCCTGTGAAAAGAACAGAGATTTTTGTTAGGCAGGTAAGAATTGGATCTGTGTCCTAGCATATTTCTATTTTTTTATTTGTATTTTTTTTAAACTGTACTAAGGACCGAAGTGGTAGCACAGCAGTAGGGTCCTTGCCTTGCAATGTGGCTGACCCAGGTAAGACCTCAGTTTGATCCCTGGTCTCTCATATGGTCCCCCAAGCCATGAGTGGTTTCTGAGTGCATAGCCATAAATAATCCCTGAGCATCACCAGGTATGGCCCAAAAGCAAACAGACAAAAACAAAAAAACTATTAAAATTAAGAAAACTGTTTGATACCTTTGAGTCGTTGTCTTCTTATCACCAGAAAATAAAGGCAGTATAAGGGATGCAGTAAAGTTGCATAAGAAGATAAAACAGTAGAATTAAAAATATCTTCTGTAGGGGGCCGGAGAGATAGCATGGAGGTAAGGCGTTTGCCTTTCATGCAGGAGGTCATCGGTTCGAATCCCTGTGCCCCATATGGTCCCCTGTGCCTGCCAGGAGCAATTTCTGAGCCTGGAGCCAGGAATAACCCCTGAGCACTGCTAGGTGTGACCCAAAAACCAAAAAAAAAAAAAAAATCTTCTGTAGACACTGAAGAGCTAGTACAGCAATAAGGCACTTGCCTTGTATGCAGCCAACCCCAATTTGATTCCTGACAATACTTGAGAACCACCAGGAGTGAGCCCTGAGCACAGTCAGGAGTGAGTTCGAACACAGTTAAATGTAGCTCTCCCCCAAAAAACTTTAGTAAAAACTAAAACTGACAACCACACAAAAATATGTTTACATTATGCTTACAGTGCTTTATTGGTAATTACCAAAACTTGGACAAAACTAAGATGCCCTTCAAGAAATGGCAGATAAACTTAAAACATACAGAAAGTAGAATATTATTCTTTCAAGCTATGAAAATACATAAAATATTATAAATGCATGTTACTAAGTGTAAGAAGTCAATCCAGAAGAGCTACATACTCCTATATTCCTACTATCTTACATTCTAGAAGAAAATTAAAACTATGGTGATGGACCAGAGATACAGTATAGGAAGTAAGGTCCTTGCCTGGCAGTAGACCAAACATCCAGGCCTGGTACTAGATATGACCTTTTGGGCATCTCCTGGAAGCATCCGTGAACACAAATTCAAAAGTAAGCCCTGATCATAACCAGGCAAGACCCCAAAACTATAAAAAAAAAACTATATAGATGATTACTAGAGTTCAAGGGATGAAGAAATGAACACAAGGGATTTTGATGCCAATGAAAATACGTTGTGCAAAATTATTAAAGTTAACTATCATATTTGTTGAAAATCACAGAATAGACAAAACCAAGAGTGAACCTTCATGTAATTTGTAGACTTGGGTTATTAGCCTGTGTCAGGATCATAACTTTTAACTAAAGTCCCAGTCTGTTGGGGTATGTGATAACTGATCAAGCTATGTTACAAGTAAGAGCAAAAGTTATATATGAACGCTATGTCTTCCCCTCAATTTTTCTGGACCTGAATTTTTTAACAATAAGGAAGCCCTAACAAAGGAGCAGCTTTGTAAAGAAGGGCTAATAAATAAAAAGTCTTCACAAAGTTCTTATGACAATTATTCTCAGTAACATACATAAAGTACATAATAAACTGGCCTGTTTATTACATGCCTTCAAAATTTTTTCACAGATACACTTTCCCCCCTATTTTTCTTATTCTATTTTCTACACATGGGAAAAATACAGCTGCCCAGAGAGTGTGATTGTTCATTATTATAATCTGAGACATAATTGCTAGTCTGCAAATTGAATGATAAATAAATGTAGCCCTACTCATTTGCATTGTTAGAAAATAATCTCCATCTGGAATTGTGTAGAAAAAGCAAAATAACCTTATAAAGCCCCAAGCTATTATGGTCTTCATCTCATTACAAACTATATCTCCTCTGCGATGTCTCTACATGATGTCAAGATGCTTGAAGAACTAATTTGCCAGATAATTTTATTTCAGTAAATATGTGTAGACAGTATCCATTTTAGTCCGTAATATTTCCTGGAAACTGATTATTTTAAAAGAAGAGCATACTGTCAATAATTCAGATCATCTTATATATAAGAATAATAAAATTATTAGAATAGAAATAAAAATGCCATTAACAATAAAAAAAAATGCCATTAACTATTTTAGAAATCTTTGAGCATTTTCTAATTATAAATCTAGTTAAATGTAAATAGCACACAGAGAGCCTTTACCAAGTCTTTATTCTGGTGGAGAAGATGCAGATACCACGAGGCATGTTAATTATTTTTCCCTAGTAATTGATTGATTCATTTTGACTGGTACATCTTGATATATGGTAGAGCACAATTAATATTGAAATGGGTTATTTTGTATGACCATGGTATGGAGACCATGGTTTCTCATGACCTATTTTATTTGTAGCTTTCTCCACATCCTTTCAAATGGTTTGTGAGTCCAAATTTATCTCTTTACCAAGTAAATTTCTATATAAACTTTAGGTTAACCAATACCTCATCAAAAGGCAAGTGAGTTTTCTCAAGGCATTAGAAAATAGTTCCTCTTTCTCTTCTTTCTGCTTTCTATTTTGTTCTGTCTTTCTCTCTCTCTCTCCTTTCTCATTCTCTCCTCACATATTCACACACAGTTTCTGACTTAACATACAGAGACGAACCTGAATAGATATATAAAAATACCAGTTAGAATGCCTTAAACAAATGAGTAGCAACTATAATCCACCTAACATTGATGCTGATCATTCAGTGGTGAAAAAATGAGGATCTGACTCAGTTAGATTTTCTTCTTACACTAAAACTGACATATAGTTTAGCTATATGGCTTGAAGAACAGTTTCTCTTTCATTTTTTAAAGATCTTATTTTTTATCATGTTGGAAAAGATTATTTATTGCAGCATCTCTTGCATATGCTTACAAGGGGCAACAAAGAGGAAAAAGGCAGAAGAACTTGGGAACAGAAGCAGCATGATCCAGCGTTCAACACTAAGGCCCGCCATTACCTGGGTTAATTTTTCCCCCGCATTAGAATTTTTTTTCTCTTAATATTTTTTAAGCACCATGTTTATAAATATGTTTGTCGTTGGGTTTGAGAAACAGGGGGCATTGATGGCAAGAAAGTTGCATTGGTGAAGGGAAGTGTACATTTTCATCTTAGTTTTCTTAGATGAATTTTTTATTGCTAGATACCATTCTGCAGCTTAACAATCTTTATATTCAGTCTTTATTTGTTCATATGCTGTAGTTATTAAGTAAGAAATTTATCATTGTATCCTAATAACACTTACTTATAATGCCTATTAAATAGTTACAATAATATGTTACATAAGCTATATTTATGATTTTGTAGCATATCTATAGAATTTCCAAAGTTGATAATTTACTTCCATTGTGCAATCGAAGAAATTAAAGCTTATGAGTATTGTGCAAGTTCCAGTTACATAGCAAAGGAAATGTTAAGGTACAATTCAAGTGCAGAATTGTCTCTCAGCAGCAGGACAGCCAGTGAGAGCAGCTTCTTTCACAATGAACTTGGCAAAATATTACATAGGCCAACCAAGACTTAGTCTCTTCCTCTGTGTATGGGCATTTTGAGCTCTGGGTGAGGCAACTTTTCTCTAGGTCAAGTTTAATCATTTCCCATGAACAAAAACACTTCCAGATGTATACCAAATTGAAAATAGACCAGTAAGCACACCTGAAAGCTATAAGATGTGATTTAACACTATTATTTCAATTGAAAAAAATGAATGAAGTAATTCTACTTTTTTAACTAATAAAAAAAAATAGATCATGCATCAGCAAAAATTTTCTATGTGCTAAAGCAAATACTTGCCATCACAGTGAATAAGGGATAGTCTAAATATATCTAGATAGAAGGTATAGTTTAATCAGTGTATCAAATGCATTATAAAAATTTATACATTTATACAAATATATACATAATTATTATAAGTATATATATAATATACATAACTATTATAAGTATCCCTTAAATAATATAAAATAACTTGTTATAGGAAGCAAAGTAAGTCATATAGAACTTCATTTATCTGAAGTAAAACATTTCTTAATTTGATATGTACAAGAGCCTCAAGATGCTTCAACTGAGAGAGGAAGAAAGAGAAAGAGAGGGAAGAAAAATATCTATCATAGGGGCAAGGGGGAGAGGGTGGATGGGAAGGAAAAGGCGATCATTGGTGAAGGGCATGGGAGTTGGACATTTTATGATGGAAATTCAATCATGAACAATTTTGTGACTTTACTTCATGGTGATCTAATTAAATAAATTATTCAATTTTAAAAATACAGGGGATAAGATATTTCCCTTGCATGCTTTTAACTCTGGCTTGATCCCTGTCACTGGTAGCCCTTGAACAATACCATGAATTGCCCAACAACAACAAAAGCTTTAAGTGAAGATAAAAATGCTTAATGTTGGGAGGGTAATCATATGCACAGAGATGACCTCTTTCCATGACCTCTTTTCAATTAACTACATTGAATTTCCCTCAAAAGAGGAGGAAGAAATTTTGTTAAACTGTCTTTACTTCCTACCTGGTTACTGAAAGCAGTGACAGGCACACTGAAGACAAATGTTATTCTATAATTTTATGAAACTATATGATTTGCCTGACCTAAAATTCACAACTTTTTAGATATAAATTCTGAAACCAACTGAATTTCCTGTTTTTTCTTTTTTTTTTTTTTTTTTTTTTTAGTTTCCTGATTTTTTAAGCAAGGAAAGCTCATTGTGTCAGGCCAAATGAGGAATCCATCCTTATACAGCCATTTTTAAGAAATTTTAAAATTACTATTTTAATCCTAGCCAAATGCTTTTTTTCAAGTTTACACTGAGAAATATATTTTGCAGTGGAAATTTACCCTCTGAATATTTATTCAAGCTTTTTCCCCTAAATATTTATAAAACAGTATACTGAACATCACATATCAGGGATCTATCAAAACACGACTTTCAATAGACATGGGCACATTTGAGCCAAAATCCACACAGTTGGCTGAGGATGAATACATCTACTGTTGAAATTTCTCCTACCTGGTGAGATTTCTGTCCTGGAAGGTATTTTAGAACATGCAGTACTCATATCCTATTTTAAAAATAGGGTGAATGACAGTCTTTTGAAACCTTTGCCAAGGAAAGAAATGTTAAATATAGAGAAAGAAACTCCACCTAATTTGGAAGAGGAAATCATCCCTATACAAACACCTTAAGTCACTGAAACTACCTCAGACAAACCAGTCAATTGTTCCATTTTCCAATGTGCAAAGTTTTTGTGTACATGATTTCATAGTATACTTTTGTAATTACTGTATCTTTTTATATACATTTCTTACTTCCCAAACAATACCCTTTATGTAAATAGATAAAGTCCCCATAATTGGTCATATACTAGAAGGAGTAATCAAAGAGTAATATACCATAAAAGGAGGAAAAAAACCTGAAATGTGAGGGTCAGAGATATTAAGGTTGGGGCACATACTTTGAATATACAAAGCTTTGGGTTCAATCCACAGCACTGCTGGTTCTGGACCCCACAATAGTGAAGTAAATAAATAAAATGTGATCACTACTTTATAAAATAAAAACTAGAATATTCTAATAAAAAATAAATATTGTCACTTAAACTGAAATTCAAGTATCAGTATGAATTCTATTATTCAGTGTTCAGTGACGTTTATAAAAAATTTTAGCATCTTTTCTATATATAAATGTATTTGATATTTAAAGCAATTCTCAGATATTTTTATTAGAACAATATTCAGGTTATCAATGAGATAAAATAACTCAGGGAATAAAGGGCCTCCTAGGAATTAAAATCATGTCTCAGACTAGATCATGTGGATTTTGTAAGGCAGGCAAGCCCTATCAAAAATGAGTATAAACAACTAAGAGGAAGTGTATAAACAAGGAAGGTACAGTTTAAATTATACATAGAAAAAACACACTTATATTTAAAGTATAGTACTATACATAGGCAATGTTATGAACCAGAATTACTTTCCCCAGAAAGTAATATGAAGCATATCTGCTATATTCTATGCAGTGATTATTCTGTTTATTTGAAAATTGATTATTTCCACCATACTTCATAAGCCAGTAGAATAGTAACAACAAGCTTAGTTTATATGAATATAATTAATTCTATTAATAATACTAATTCATTATTTCTGACACAATGATGCTGCCTTTCTATTTGGAGAGTTCTATTTTTAGGGCAATAGTCATTAACTAGGCACAAAGTAAAAAGACACCACACAAGTTAGGTTTCTTAGTAAAACCAGTTTATAGCTATAATAGCTATACAAATTTTGCACCTATAAATAATCTACACTATTATCTTTAGGTATATTTTATCAATAATAAGTTCAATATTACTCCATCAATAAACTGAAACTATTTCTACCTGCATTTTAAGTTTATTAATCTTACATAGTGAATTTAAAATTTACACAGATTTCTGAATCTAAACAATCTCAATTACTAGTGCCTAGATACAGTTGCCAAAAAATGCAGAATAAATAACTACCTGGGGTCTGAGCGATAGCACAGCCATAGGATGTTTGCTTTGCATGCAGCTGACCTAGAAAGGACCAAGGTTCGATCCCCCAGTGTCCCATATGGTCCCCCCAAGCTAGGAGCGATTTCTGAGTGTATAGGCAGGAGTAACCCCTGAGTATCACTGGGTGTGGCCCAAAATAAATAAATAAATAATAATTACCTAATTCGTTTTTTTAAAATAGATTAATGTTTTACCATCTTTCACACCTTAAATTATAGATCTAACAAAATCATATACGAATACTCCTAAGCTACACACTGTTGGCTACTTTTTAACCTCTACTGCATGAATTTCCTTAGGTATATTTCTACATTCTCATAAGCACAGATACATGTGGC